>NC_041389.1:299996689-300051204 GCF_002162155.2 Triticum dicoccoides
AAAAGTTGGAATACAGTAGATATTACACCAATATAAATAAAGAATGAGTTCACAACATTACCAAAAGTGGTGATTTATTTTCTTATACTAACGGAGCATACGCGATTTTCTGTTGAGTTTTGTGTTGTGAAGTTTTCAAGTTTTGGGTAAGGATTCGATGAACTATGGAATAAGGAGTGGCAAGAGCCTAAGCTTGGGGATGCCCAAGCCACCCCAAGGTAATATTCAAGCACAACCACGAGCCTAAGCTTGGGGATGCCCCGGAAGGCATCCCCTCTTTCGTCTTCGTCTATCGGTAACTTTACTTAGGGCTATATTTTTATTCACCACATGATATGTGTTTTTCTTGGAGCATCTTGTATGATTTGAGTATTTTCTTTTTTACTTTGCCACAATCATCCTTGCTGTACACACCTTTTGAGAGAGACATGCATGAATCGTGATTTATTAGAATACTCTATGTGCTTCACTTATATCTTTTGAGCTAGGCAATTTTGCTCTAGTGCTTCACTTATATCTTTTTAGAGCATGGCGGTGGTTTTATTTTATAGAAATTGTTGAATTCTCATACTTCACTTATATTATTTTGAGAGCTTTAAAAACAGCATGGTAATTTGCTTTGGTTATAAAAGTAGTCCTAATATAATAGGCATCCAAGAGGGATATAATAAAAACTTTCATATGAAGTGCATTGAATACTATGATAAGTTTGAATCCTTATGATTGTTTTGAGATATGAAGATGGTGATATCAGAGTCATGCTAGTAAGTAGTTGTGAATTTGAGAAATACTTGTGTTAAGGTTTGTGAGTCCTGTAGCATTTACGTATGGTGAACCGTTATGTAACAAAGTGGGAGCATGAGATATTTTTTGATTGTCTTCCTTATGAGTGGCGGTTAGGGACGAGCAATGGTCTTTTCTTAGCAATCTATCCTCCTAGGGGCATGCGCGTAGTACTTTGCTTCGATGACTAATAGATCTTTGAAACAAGTATGTGAGTTCTTTATGACTAATGTTGAGTCCATGGATTATACGCACTCTCACCCTTTCGCCATTGCTAACCTCTCTTGTGCCACGCAACTTTCACCAGTGCCATACGCCCACCATATACCTTCCTCAAAACAGCCACCATACCTAACTATTATGCATTTCCATAGCCATTCCAAGATATATTTCCATCCAACTTTCCATCGTTCCATTTATTATGACATGCTCCATCATTATCATATTGCTATGCATGATCATGTAGTTGACATCGTATTTGTGGCAAAGCCATCGTTCATCATTTTTTATACATGTCGCTCTTGATTCATTGCACATCCCAGTACACCGCCGGAGGCATTCACATAGAGTCATATTTTGTTCTAGTATCGAGTTGTAATTTTTGAGTTGTAAGTAAATAAAAGTGTGATGATCTTCATTATTAGAGCATTGTCCCATGTGAGGAAATAAAAAAAGGAGAGAAAATGCCAAATAAAAAAAGAGAAGGCCCAAAAAATAGAGAAAAAGAGAGAAGGGACAATGTTACTATCCTTTTGCCACACTTGTGCTTCAAAGTAGCACAGTGATCTTCATGATAGAGAGTCTCCTATATTGTCACTTTCATATACTATTGGGAATTTTTCATTATAGAACTTGGCTTGTATATTCTAACGATAGGCTTCCTCAAAATGCCATAGGTCTTCATGATCAAGCAAGTTGGATGCACGCCCACTTAGTTTTCTTTTTAAGCTTTCATAAACTTATAGCTCTAGTGCATCCGTTGCATGGCAATCCCTACTCACTCACATTGATATCTATTGATGGGCATCTCCATAGCCCATTGATATGCCTAGTTGATGTGAGACTATATCCTTCTTTTTTGTCCTCTCCACAACCACCTTCTATTCCACCTATAGTGCTATGTCCATGGCTCATGCTCATGTATTGCGTGAAAGTTGAAAAGGTTTGAGAACATCAAAATTATGAAACAATTGCTTGGCTTGTCATCGGGGTTGTGCATGATTTGAATATTTTGTGTGATGAAGATGGAGCATAACCAGACTATATGATTTTGCGGGGATAAGCTTTCTTTGGCCATGTTATTTTGGGAAGACATAATTATCTTGATAGTATGCTTGAACTATTATTGTTTTTATGTCAATATTAAATTTTGTTTTGAATCATACGGATCTGAACATTCATGCCACAATAAAGAGAATTACATGGATAAATATGTTAGGTAGCATTCCACATCAAAAATTCTGTTTTTATCATTTACCTACTCGAGGACGAGCAGGAATTAAGCTTTGGGATGCTTGATACGTCTCCAACATATCTATAATTTTTCATTGTTCCATGCTATTATATTATCTGTTTTGGATGTTTTATATGCATTAATATGCTATTTATATTCTTTTTGGGACTAACCTATTAACCTAGAGCCCCGTGCCAGTTCCTGTTTTTTCCTAGTTTTAGAGTTTCACAGAAAAGGAATACCAAACGGAGTCCAAACGGAATGAAACTTTCGCGATGATTTTTCTTTGACTAGAAGACATCCAGAGGGCTTGGAGTCACGTTGGGAATGCCACCAGGTGGCCACAAGGTTGGGAGGCGCGCCCAGGGGGTAGGGCGTGCCCCCCACCCTTGTGGGCCCCTCGTGACTCCACTGGCCTATTTCTTCCGCCTATATATTCTCAAATATCCCACAACCTACCAGGAGAGCCAGGAAACCACTTTTCTACCGCCGAAACCTTATGTACCCGTGAGATCCCATCTAGGATCCTTTTTCGGCATCCTGCCGGAGGGGGATTCAATCATGGAGGTATTCTACATCAACACAGTTGCCTCTCCGATGAAGCGTGAGTAGTTTATCACCGACCTACGGGTCCATAGCTAGTAGCTAGATGGGTTCTTTTCTCTCTTTGATTCTCAATACCATGTTCTCCTCGATGTTCTTGGAGATCTATTCGATGTAATACTTTTTTTTGCGGTGTGTTTGCCGAGATCCAATAAATTGTGGATTTATGATTGCTTTATCTTTGAATATTATTTAAATCTCCTCTGAATTCTTATATGCATGATTTGATATCTTTGCAAGTCTCTTCGAACTATCGATTTGGTTTGGCCAACTAGATTGGTTTTTCTTGCAATGGGAAAAGTGCTTAGCTTTGGTTCAATCTTCCGGTGCTCGATCCTAGTGACAGAAGGGGAATCGACACGTATTGTATTGTTGCCATTGAGGATAACAAGATGTGGTTTTCATCATAGAGAGAATGAAATTATTGAAGATGCTATTATTGATGATAGTGATGATGAAAGTTCTCCCCCTGATTATGAATTACCTGTTGTTCCTGAGGGTTATGTTATGAATGAGGAAGCTGCTAGAGCTATCTATGCTTGCAAAGATAGATATGATCTTAAGAAGTTATTAGCTAAATGGAAGCAACAATCTCTTAATGCTAGAATGAAACCTGACCTTGCTTTTGCTACTTCACCTATCTGTGTTACTGATAAGGATTATGAATTCTCTGTTGATCCTGAAATAATTACTTTGGTTGAATCTGATCCTTTTTATGGCCTGGAATCTGGAACTGTTGTGGCACATCTTACCAAGTTGAATGATATAGCCATCCTGTTTAATAATGATGAGAAGTCTTGCTATTATTATATCCTTAAGATAGTTCCATTCTCATTAAAGGGTGGTGCTAAGACTTGGTTTAATTCTCTTGATCCTGGTTGTGTGTGTAGTCCCCAGGATATGATTTATTACTTCTCTGCTAAATATTTCCCTGCTCATAAGAAACAAGCTGCCTTGCGGGAAATATATTATTTTGTGCAAATCAAAGAAGAGAGTCTCCCACAAGCTTGGGGAGGCTTCTCCGATTACTTAATGCTTTCCCTGATCATCCTCTTAAGAAAAATGAAATACTTGATATCTTTTATAACGGACTAACCAATGCTTCCAAGGACTACTTGGATAGTTGTGCTGATTGTGTTTTCAGGGAAAGAACAATCGACCAAGCTGAATTACTATTGAATAATATGTTGACTAATGAAAATAATTGGACTCCTCCTGAGCCAATTCCTGAGGCAATTCCTTAACCAATTGATCCAACTCCTGAGCCTATTCCTAAACCCACTCCTAAGAAGAGAGGTGTTCTATTTCTCAGTCCTGAAGATATGCAAGAGGCAAATAAATCAATGAAAGAAAAAGGTATAAAAGCTGAAGATGTTAAGAATTTACCACCTATTGAAGAAATACATGGTCTTAATATACCACATGTTGAAGAAACACATTGTCTTGATAACCCGACACAGGTAGTAAAGGTAAATTCTCTCTATAGATATGATAAAGTTGAAATCCCGTCTACTAAATTTCATAGCCCATGCTTAGATGAATTTGATGACTTTATGGCTAGACAAGAAAGTTTTAATGCTTATGTTGGTAGAGAATTAAAGAATAATGCTTTCGAGATAGGACGCTTGAGTGATTATATGGCTAGAGTTAAAGGTAAACTTAAACTCATTAGCAAATATGCTTCTATGGTTGCCACTCAAGCTGAGCAAGTACTTAAAGCTCAAAGTGATTTGCTTGATGAATTAAACAATAACCATGATTTTGCTGTTACAGTGGCTACTAGAACTGGTAGAATGACTCAGGAACCTTTGTATCTTGAAGGCCACCCTAAGAGAATCGAGTAAGATTCTCAGAGAAATAATTTAGAGGCACCTAGTTCTTCAAAGAAGAAAAGAAAAATGATAGGACTTTGCATGCTTCTAGTGAACCTGTTGTAGACACACCTGAGAATCCCAATGATATTTCTATTTCTGATGCTAAAACACAATCAGGTGATGAACATGAACCTAGTGATAATGTTAATGATAATGTTCATGTTCATGCTCAACCTAGCAATAATAATGATGTAGAGATTGAACCTGCTGTTGATCTTGATAACCCACAATCAAAGAATCAATGTTATGATAAGAAAGATTTTGTTGCTAGGAAGCACGGTAGAGAAAGAGAACCATGGGTTCAGAAACCCATGCCCTTTCCTCCTAAACCATCCAAGACAAAGGATGATGAGGATTTTGAGTGCTTTGCTAAAATGATTAGACCTATCTTCTTACGTATGCGCTTAACTGATATGCTTAAAGTAAACCCTTATGCTAAAGATATGAAGGATATCATTACAAATAGAAGAGATACCGGAAGCTGAAATTTCCACCATGCTTGCTAATTACACTTTTAAGGGTGGAATACCAAAGAAACTTGGTGATCCAGGGGTACCAACTATACCATGCTCCATTAAAAGAAATTATGTTAAAACTGCTTTATGTGATCTTGGAGCCAATGTTAGTGTTATGCCTCTCTCTTTATATCATAGACTTGAATTGAATAAGTTGACACCTACTGAAATATCTTTGCAAATGGCCGATAAATCAAATGCTATACCTGTCGGTATTTGTGAGGATGTGCCTGTTGTGGTTGCAAATGTCACTATCTAAATGGACTTTGTTATTCTTGATATTCCCAAGGACGATAGTATGTCGATTATCCTTGGTAGACCCTTTTTGAATACTGCAGGGGCTGTTATTGATTGCAACAAAGGCAATGTCACTTTTCATGTCAATGGTAATGAGCATACAGTACACTTTCCGAGGAAACAATCTCAAGTTCATAGCATCAATTCTATTGGAAAAGTTCCAACTATCATTATTGGAGGTTTTGAATTTCCTCTCCCAACTGTCAAGAAAAAGTATGATATTCTTATTGTTGGGGATGTTCATATCCCCGTTGAGGTAACCTAGTGTCATTCGAAATTTCTCCGGTTCCGTGTTATTCGGAATGAGTTTGTTAACAAGACTTGATCAACCTTGTTAGTGGATTCATTTTGATGATCATGAGATGGATGAAACTAGAAGGCACAACCTTCTGTACCCTCTTTTTACTTTCTCTTATTCAGAATAATAAAGCAAAAATAGTATTATCTGTCTGTTTTCTGAATTATCCATGCATAAAAAAATATCCCGAAAATAAAAGTGCTCCAAATGCCCTGCAAATTTAGTAGGATTTTTTATGGAATATTTGAGGATTTTAGGCACTGAAAACACTGCAGGAGGGGCAAGCACCTGGCCACGAGGGTGGAGGGTGCGCCCACACCCCCTGGGTGCACCCCCTGTCTTGTGGGCCCAGGGTGGCCCCCTCCACTTATTCCTGCACCCACACACTCCATCTTCTTCCCAAAAAAATTCCTATCCAGCTCAAGCATGAGTTCTAGCTCATTTTGCTGCGATTTTCGATCTCCTTGCTCAAAGCTCCATTCACAAAACTGCTTTGGGAGATTGTTGCTTGGTATGTGACTCCTCCATTGGTCCAATTAGTTTTTGTTCTAGTGCTTTATTCATTGCAAATTTTTGCTACATAAGTGACCCTGTTCTTGAGCTTGCATGTCAAATTTATGAGGTCCCAAGTAATTCTAATGCATGATATAGGCTCTAGGCACTTGTAGGAGTAGTTGCTACCAATCTTGTTTAGTTTTATTCATTTTTGTTTTGAAGTTACTAAAATTTCAGAATGTTTTTAGAAAAAGAAATATGTCTAGGAGAATGTACCAAGGTGGTTCCTCAGTAAAGAAAGGACCTAGGCTTGCTAAGCGTGAGCAAGACGATGAACTACCAAGGGATGCCGAAGTGCGAGCTTGTGAGTGGCCATCAGACGATTTTATGGTCAATGCAGTCATTAAGGATGAATTTGACGCATATGTGCGTAATGCCGATCTTAAGGACTTCTTACAAGATAAGTGTCCTCAGTACTATCAATTGGCTGATTCATTTGTGAGAAGGTTTAAATATAAATGTTCATGTAATGCTCAAAGTGTCATGTATGATATTTATGATAAATCTTATACCATAGACTTAGAGGATTTTAGAACTGCTTGCAAACTCACGCAGTGGGGCAATGTTAATGATCCCCACAAATCTGAATATAAATACTTTCTTGCTAGAATTACTGTGGGAGAATCTAGGGATATAGCACAAGCTACCATAGGGAGCATTCATTTTCCTGCTATACATTATTTTGCTCCCTTCATTGGTAGATGCATTAACGGTAAAGATGAAGCATGTCATATGTGTGTCCCTGATCTTTGTGTCCTCAAGAGCGCTGTGTTAGGTAATAAAGATTACAACTTGGGGGCAATAGTTGCACGTAGGTTGCATAATAATGGTAGGGCTGGAGATTTATTTGGAGGAATTTATGCGACCCGTGTGGCTAATTATCTTGGTATAGCCCCACGAGAGGGGGATATGGTGTTGCCTCCTGCTTATTTAGATTATGATGCGATGGTCAAGCATCATTTTCTTTTGAGGAATGAACAATTCCTCCAGTATCGACTAATCTTTGACAGACATAGCTCTGTCCATGTTACTCTCCCTGCTCCTTTCCTTTTTGATTACCAGGCAAAACAAAGATATGTTGTTACCAGGGAGGAGGCAGCTGAACACGAGGGGAGAGCGGAGGCGGCTCGCCAGCATGCCGCAGCTCAGGAGGCATTTGCTGCTGCATCTCAGTATGACCCCAGTTACAACTACGGATATCAGCCAGGGTACCCTTGGCCTTAGACCAACTTAGGCCAAAAGCCTAAGCTTGGGGGAGTACGTATTTCTCACCGACTTTACATTCATGTTCACACACTATTCTAGATGTCGGTGCTCACACTCTTTCATTGTATTATCCATGCTAGTTTAATTTTCTTTTTCCTAGCCTTCTTCTTGTGTGTTTGATAAACCTTAAGAAAAACCAAAAAAATTAGTTAGTTTAATTTCCATGCTTGTAGTAATTAAAATGTAAACCCAAAAAGATTTCTCGTTCTTCTTCTTACTTGTTGGGAGCTTTCCTGTGTAAATAGTTTTATTTTCTTTTCTTTCCTTTTGGGGTCGAGAGTAGAAGACCATATTGAAAATGTTTAGTGGCTCTCATATGCATGATTGTTTATTTAACTAAGAGCCCATATTACTTGTATTCTCTCTTGAGTTAAATGCTTGCAGATTCCAGCTTAGTCCGATGCACGTGCACTATTATTATTATACACATTGTTCGGTCATGCAAGTGAAAGGCAGTAATGACGATATATGATGGATTGATTGAGATGAGAGAAGCTGGTATGAACTCGACCTCTCTTGTTTTTGTAAATATGATGAGTTCATCGTTCCTGATTCAGCTTATTATGAAGTAAACATATTTGCAATGACCTTTGGAGATTATAGTTGCTTGTGCCATGCTTGATTAGCTATGAGTTATAATGGTTTACCTTGCTGCCAACATGTTATTAAAATGATTGTGATGTGGTATGATGGGATGGTATCCTCCTTTGAATGAATTGAGTGACTCGACTTGGCACATGTTCAAGCATGTAGTTTAAACAATCAACATAGCATTCATGATATTTATGTTCATGGTAGATTATATCCTACTCATGCTTGTACTCGGTGTGAATTAATTTTAATGCATGTTCATGACTGTTGTCGCTCTCTCAGTTGGTCGCTTCCCAGTCTTTTGCTAGCCTTCACCTGTACTAAGCGGGAATATTGCTTGTGCATCCAAACTCCATAAACCCCAAAGTTATTCCATATGAGTCCACCATACCTTCCTATATGCGGTATCTACCTGCCGTTCCAAGTAAATTTCTATGTGCCAAACTCCAAACCTTCAAATGAAATTCTGTTTTGTATGCTTGAGCAGCTCATGTTTCAACTAGGGTCGTCCGTATCTTCCATGCTAGGTGGGTTATTGTCAAGAGGAGTGGACTCCGCTCCGCATTCACGAGAAAGGGCTGGTAACCGGGATGCCCAGTCCCATGATCCAAAAGATCAACGCAAATCAATATAATTAAACAAAACTCCCTCGGGGCTGTTGTTAGTTGGAGGCACTCATTGTTTCGAGCAAGCCATGGATTGATGCTTGTTGGTGGTGGGGGAGTATAAACTTTTACCATTCTATTTGGGAACCGCCTATAATGCATGTAGTATGGAAGATATCGCCATCTCATAGTCATTGCGGTGACAGTGAAAGTATGCCGCTCAAAATGTTATTCCTCTCTATTTTAAAATCAAGCTCTGGCACCTCTACAAATCCCTGCTTCCCTCTGCGAAGGGCCTATCTATTTACTTTTATGTTGAGTCATCATCCTCTTATTAAAAAGCACCCGCTGGAGAGCACACTATCATTTGCATTCATTATTATTGGTTTATATTGGGTATGACTTGACTGGATCTCTTTTACCATGAATTACAATGTTTAGTCAGTCCTTGATCTTTAAAGGTGCTCTGCATTTATGTTTTGCTGTCTCAGAAAGGGCTAGCGAGATACCATTTTGTTATATCATATTATGATTGTTTTTAGAAAGTGTTGTTATCTGAGTTTTATTATTATGGCTCGCTAGCTGATTATGCCATTGATATGAGTAATTATGAGACCTGAGTGTTACTGTGAGTATGGTTAGTTCATAATACTTGCTGAAAACTTGAATGCTGGCTTTACATATTTACAACAACAAGAGCAAATAGAGTTTGTAAAAGTTTTTCTTTATCACTTTCAGTTTATCAACTGAATTGCTTGAGGACAAGCAAAGGTTTAAGCTTGGGGGAGTTGATACGTCTCCAACGTATCTACTTTTTCAAACACTTTTTCCCTTGTTTTGGACTCTAACTTGCATGATTTGAATGAAACTAACCTGGACAGACGCTGTTTTCAGCAGAACTGCCATGATGTCGTTTATTGTGCAGAAAACAAAAGTTCTCGGAATGACCTGAAAATCCACAGAGATAAGTTTTGGAAAATATAAAAAATACTGGCAAAAGAATCAAGGCCAGGGGCCCACACCCTGTCCACGAGGGTGGGGGCGCTCCCTCCCCCCTGGGCGCGCCCCCTGTCTCGTGGGCCCCCTGACGCTCCACCGACCTCAACTCCAACTCCATATATTCCATTTCGTGGAGGAAAAAATCAAGGAGAAAGTTTCATCATGTTTTACGATACGGAGCCGCCGCCAAGCCCTAATCTCTCTTGGGAGGGCTGATCTAGAGTCCGTTCGGGGCTCCAGAGAGGGGGATTCGTCGCCGTCGTTATCATCAACCATCCTCCATCACCAATTTCATGATGCTCACTTCCGTGCGTGAGTAATTTCCATCGTAGGCTTGCTGGACGGTGATGGGTTGGATGAGATTTACCATGTAATCAAGTTAGTTTTGTTAGGGTTTGATCCCTAGTGTCCACTATGTTCTGAGATTGATGTTGCTATGACTTTGCTATGCTTAATGCTTGTCACTAGGGCCCGACCGCCCGAGTGTCATGATTTCAGATCTGAACCTATTATGTTTTCATGAATATATGTGTGTTCTTGATCCTATCTTGCAAGTCTATAGTCACTTATTATGTGTTATGATCCGACGCCCCGAAGTGACAATAATCGGGATACTTCTCGGTGGTGACCATAGTTTGAGGAGTTCATGTATTCACTATGTGTTAATGCTTTGGTCCGGTACTCTATTAAAAGGAGGCCTTAATATCCCTTAGTTTCCGCTAGGACCCCGCTGCCACGGGAGGGTAGGACAAAAGATGTCATGCAAGTTCTTTTCCATAAGCACGTATGACTATATTCGAAATACATGCCTACATTACTTTGATGAATTGGAGCTAGTTCTGTGTCACCCTATGTTATAGCTACTACATGAGGAATCACGTCCAACATAATTATCCATCACTGATCCAATGCCTACGAGCTTTTCACATATTGTGCTTCGCTTATTTACTTTTCCGTTGCTACTGTTACAACTACTACAAAACTATTATCTTTACTTTTGCCACTGTTACCATTACTATCATACTACTTTGCTACTAAATATTTTGCTACAGATACTAAGTTATCCAGGTGTGGTTGAATTGACAACTCAACTGCTAATACTTAAGAATATTCTTTGGCTCCCCTTTTTTCGAATCAATAAATTTGGGTTGAATACTCTACCCTCGAAAGCTGTTGCGATCCCCTACACTTGTGGGTTATCGGTGAGCCTTTAGCCTCATTGCGCTTCTTGTGAAACTCTTCCTTGAGGTCATGCAACAACTTCTTGAAGATTTGAACATCTGCCACGCTGAGCTTAGCCATGTTCTTCTTCAAGTGAGCCTTCTCATAATCAATTTTGTTCTTGAGCTCAACTATCTTCTGAGCCAAGGCCAACTCATTAGCAATGGCTCTGTGGAATGTGATGCTGATGTCCACCGGAAGCTGAAGATCATCAATGCTAATGCTTTGGTCGTCAAACAACTCATCAATGAAGTTGTTAAGAATGTCAACATCAAAGAGGGGCAGATCATTGAAGATTTTCGCCTCTTGCTTGCTCTTGATTAGCATCTCAAGGGCATCATCACCCGATCTTCATCGCTGGACAGATCAATTGTGTCATCCTCATTGCACAGAACGACAACAGGAGTCAGTTCATGCCCAGAAATCTTCTTGGGCTTCTTGGCTTTCATTGTCTTCTCGGCCTTCTTGGAGACACGAGACAAATCTTCAGACTGCACACTGGGTTCAGGAGGTGTAGTAGCCAAGGGCTTCACAGTCGAAGCTTTTGGTGCGGCAGAGGGCTTTGAAGCCTTTGTCTTCTTCTTCTTATGTGGCTTTGGTGGTGCTGGCGCTTCTTCAGAGTTAGCGTCATCAGCGGATTGATCCATAGTGGCCCGCTGTGCAGCAATGTGGGGGAGGAGGTCACCAAAGTTGTTGAAGGGGCCGATGACATTTGGATTAGCATCACGTGTACCATCCGGCCTAGGAGAAGATGGACCAGGGTTGAAGTTGATTCCAAGATTTTTCTTGTTCTTCACAGCTGACTCTTTTGCAAACTAATAGTTGCGCTTAAAAAGATTGTCTTTGCGACACCATAACATAGATGATGGGTCGGCATTCTCTGGCTTTGGTACTCCGACCATGCATGGGTAAAAGCCTTGAGCAATGGCTTCAGACTTAGACTTGGGCTGCAGATTCCTGTACAGAATATCTCCCCATGGGCGCTTGATGGCGTTCTTTTCAGCATACTCTGCAGTGACAAATCTGTACTTGAACCATTGCTCTGCCCAATATCGTCGAATCCATTGGATTCGGGTCTTGTGCTGGCCATAGCTTTCCTCAGGATCTGACCTGTACAGTTCATATAGACCAGGAGGTAAATCCTTAGCAGTGTTTCCACGGCGCTGCCTGCTACCTTTTCTTGCAGATTTCTCACTGGCCATTATATTCAGACTGAATGGCTTCAGAACTGTGGATGGCTTCTTTTTGCTGGTCAGACAAGATCAGGCTTCAGGAGAGTGAATATGATGCTGTAAGAACACTGCAAATGAATGCAGACTATGAGAATCAAGGGATTCTCCCACGGACATGTACCTCTGACAGCATTAGAGGTGCGAGGAATGGGGAAGAGGTCATATGCATTCTTAGAAGATTTTGAAGATAAATCAATTTGAAGACATTGACCTCATAGTGCGAAGACATTCACTTATTTGAAGAGAGTTGGTTCCAGATTTGTACGAATCCATGAATAAGTACAAGTGAGCAATCTAACTAGTTATAAGCATAAGTGAATATACTTGGCATGATATGAGATGCAGATGAAGCCAGATCCAGATTTGGAAGCGAAGAAACCACTTTTGGTTGAAGTGGATGGATTTGACAGATCAAAAAGGAGGTAAAAAGTAAGTTTTAATTACCATTGACGAACTACTAGATGAGGTAGAGAGAGAGAGAAGCCGAGCAGTTCAATCTCCCCCGTCCTAACTTGGCGGCAGAAGACACCTACGGCGGCGGCGGAGAGGACGAGGTCCGCGACCTGCGTGAGGATGGCATCGAAGAAGTTGCGGCAGCTAAGCGCTTCATCTCCGGCGTCGACGCGAACTAGCGGAGGCACTAGGGTTTGTGCGAGGTGGCGAGGTGGAAGAAGAGATAATGACCGCAGGGTGTGAGTATTTATAAGGAAAGGGACAATACAGCGTAATTACGCAGGTGCCCCTGGCGGTTCACATCTGAAGAACACATGGCATGCATGCACCTTATTGGAAGTTGTTCCATGTTCCCACGCAAGCCTGGATTGTCGGGTGGTTGTTCCAGCTTCTCTGGTATTCAGGCAATAAGGATACAACATTAAAAACAGATTTAAATGTTTGTCTCTTTGTCTTCTGCTGACAAGGACTCAGAGAATACAATCGACAGGTTTCAATAGAATGCATATGATTTGGACAGATAGAATTTGAGGAAGAAGCACAGAATATGTTAGGGTCCGATCACATTCACTTAGATCAATAAAGATTCAAGTATTAAGACATAGCTATAAGTGAATGTTGTAGAGGACAGAACACAAATATATGAAAGTGCTAGTTATCGACTAGAGGGGGGTGAATAGGCGATTTTTATGAAAGTCTTCAAAACACGGGGGCTTTGAAGACAAACAGTATCAACGAACCTATTGATATGCAGCGGAAGGTAGACTACACTAGGCAAGCCATAGTCAAGTAAGCAATGAAGTGAAAGCACAAAGACTATCAGCAGCTAGGTAGTAAGGATCAGGATGGAAGATAGTATGAAGCCAAACAACAACAATGATCACACAGTGAAGATAATCAGATCATGCAGGGAGGCAATGACTTCACGAAGACAAACTATAAGTAAAGAGAGGTAAAGGATAGAACCCGTTGCTTGGAGAGGACAAGGATTTGTTGGACCAGTTCCAGTTGCTGTGACAATTGTACGTCTGGTTAGGGAGGCTGAGATTCAACTCAGAAGACCATGCCTTCACCTTATTCCCCTTGAGCTAAGGACACTTAGTCCTCGCCCAATCACTCTGGTAAGTCTTCGAGGTAGACTTCCAAACCTTCACAGACTTCGTTCACCGGCGATCCACAATGACTCTTGGATGCTCAGAACGCGACGCCTAACTGGCTGGAGGATTCACAGTCCTCAAGTGTAAAAATTCTTCAGATCACGCAGGAAGAAAGACTTCAGTGATGCCTAACACTCTTTGGCTCTGGGTGTTTTGGGCTTTGTCCTCGCAAGGATCTCGCTCTGAAATGCTTCGGAGGTGGGTTGCTCTCAAACGACAAAAGTCGTGCACTAACTCTGAGCAGCCACCAATTTATGGTGTAGGGGGTGGGCTATTTATAGCCAGGAGGCAACCCGACCTGATTTTTCCAAAATGGCCCTAGGTCACTAAGGAACTGACACGTGTCCAACAGTCAGATTTCAAACACACGCGACAACTTGACTTGGGCTACAAGTAAAGCTAACTCATCCAGCTCTGGATAAGATTTGCTCTCATTGTCTTCGCTCGTAGACATAGGATTTGGTTGAGCGTCACATCAGTCACTATGACTTTTTGTTCACTTGGACCCCACTTAACAGTACGGTGATTCCTATGACTCAATAAAGAAGAAAAGGAAACTACGAAACAACTATGTCTTCGCACTCCATAGTCTTCATGCGATGTCTTCTCATGTCATAATATTCAATGTGAATATCTTCACAGAACACCATTGTCTTCAATGTCTTCACACATTTTTAGGGGTCATCTCTGGTAGGTAAATTGAATCAATATGGGATTACTACCTGTGTTATCCTGCAATTCTCACAAACACATTAGTCCCTCAACCAAGTTTGTAGTCAATACTCCAAAACCAACTAGGGGTGGCACTAGATGCACTTACAGTGGTGCGCGCCGCCGCCGCCAGCGCTCGTGGGGCGTGGTCGACCGCTTCGAGGTGGGACTGACTCGAGTTTCGTGGCGCCGCTCTCTGGCTGGCTCTTTCCCCGCACCTGCGCCACCCCCTCCGGTGGCTCGTCGTGCCGTCGCCACCCTGCCCTTCTGTGTCCGAATATACCGGTGACCTTTGAGCTCATGATGTACGGCCACGGCATCGAGGGGCTGGGATTCTTCCACCTCGAGGCCCTGACATTTCTCCTCCCACCTTCACGCTGCAGGCGATTGTCACCATGGTTAAGGGAGTGGCGTCCCCTGAGATGATCGGGGCCGATCTCAACCACCTCTACCGTCGCCAGCTCCCAATACTTTATTGCGGTTTCATCCATTGTGGTTGGATTCATGAACATGATAGCACGATCTTCGGCTTTCTTGGAATCACGAAGCCTCACCTCCTCAAGTCCAAGTCTACGCTCCTCCGGCTTCAACTTTCTCTCTTTGGCCGCCAACTTGGCCTTCCATTTCTCATATTCCAACATCTTGAGCTCATTCCACCTTGCCATCTTCTCTTCTTTGCGTTCGGCCGCCAACACCTTCTTGGCCTCAATCATGGCCACAAGTTCTTCTTTGTATGTGCCACTGTATGCACTTATCTTCTTTCTCTCTTTTGAAATTTTGTTCCCTTCCGGTCTATTGTTGTCATCTTCATCCACCTCGTCGTCCTCCTCAACGGATATGCTCAACCTTGATCTTTTTGGAGTGGTCTCCGCAACACTCTTGATCTGCTTCTCGTTTTTGCAAAGCTCTTTGTAGCAATGATGCAACACGAAGGGCTTGTGGCCTAACTTCTTGTTCTTATGCTTGAAGAGATCTTGGATGTACGGGCCATACTTCGTGACTTGCATACCACTTGGCGGTGCATGATTCACTTGATTGATGCAACCGAACCATCAGTTGCATTGGCAGTGAATGGTGCCCCAACGATGCCCAAGAGACCCTTGTGTACAATTTGATTGCACCTCCATGGAGTTGTTGTAGTACTCCACAATTCTCTCCCAAAACATAGCCTTGTTTTGGTCCGTTCTAACCGTTGCATCAATGGAGATGTTCATCCAAGTATAACATAGAGCAATATCTTCAACTTGATTGTAGTTGTGAGTTCGTGACCTTGGAATCTTCGTGCTTGCTTTAGTCACCTCCTCGAGTTCTTCTTCATCGGCCACCTCCTCTTCTTCCATCTCCTATTTGACCACCTCTCCTTCGGCCACCTTTGAATGATCCCAAATCGAATCGTAATTGAGATCGTCTAGCCCCACCATAGCCGAGGACTCCAAAGACGCCAAGAATCCGACCGTATTCATCTCCGCACTACGACAACAAAACCAATAAACTCCATCATCATCGGCCACCAACAATCATCGTCAAATTCATCGGCTGGAATGTCAAAGAAGTTTTTTTTTACCTTATTGGCATTTTCTGAAGCACTTGGCGGCCGCGACCTTTCTTGCTGGCTACAGCGGCCGGGCGTGCCGAAACAGCGGCCGCCATAGGGGTGGCCAAAGACGCTGCGTGAGGCATCGAATGCAGATAGGGGACCAGAGTGACCTCCTCATCCTCCTCCTCCTTCTTTGCAGCCTCCTCGGTTTCCTAGCTCTCGACCGTCGCCAAAGAGGCGGTCGCCACCCCGGCGGCCTTTGTCGTGGTTGGAGCCAGTGCTTGTGGCCAGTGTAGATTTTTTCATCCCCAACCTCTTTCTCGACGTGGGGGTGGTTTCCGACGGCGACAAGCCGACGGGGTGACAGAAGGGTTTTGGCTACCCATTCCAGCGACATGGCAGTCATCGGTGGCAAAGGTGGCACGTGGAGGCGGCAGCGACGGGAAGGACACAACCGCGAGGGCGGGAGAAAGAGGCAGGTAAGTTTTACTCAGTTGCGCGTGCGCCGAGTATATTTAGGCGCCATGGGGAGGATTTTCGGCGGAGGAGTAAAACTTTTTTACTCCCATATACTCCCTCGGTCCCATAATATAAGAGGCATAGTATCAAAAAAGCTCTTATATTATGGAACGGAGGGAGTAGATTTTCGCTCTTATATTACAGAACAAAGGGAGTAGATTTTCACTCTTATATCATGTGACGAAGGGAGTAGATTTTAGGAGTTCAGTTAGGTGCTGCATAGAGGAGTAAAACAAAAATTTTACTTCTCTGTAGAGACTTCCAGGGGATCAGCTAGAGTTGCTCTTAAATCTACTCCTTCGAACCCTTATTTTCTTTGGACGGCGGCACAAGAAATCTGAACTTGTCTCAGCAGGCGACGCAGCGGTCAGCCAGGTCGACATGGCGGCCGGCCGGCCGGAGACGGCAACTTCGGCAGGGCCCTCCGTCGCCGCTCCTGCATCTCCTCCTGGTAGTTGTTGAAAGACGATGCACCACCTCCCAATTCCGTTTCTTCAACTCCAATACTCCATCCATCATTTTTCTTTTGGGAACCTCCATCCATCTTGGACGCACGCATATATGCATCTTAATTGTTTATTAATATGATCCCGATACAGGACTACATTGCGCTCAACAACTCCAGCGCTTATTCCATCCCCTACCGTCCTAAGTACGGGTACGAAAAAAAGAGAGCCAGCAACAGCAAACAAAACACGCATGATTGAGCTAGCACGGCCAAGATACATCTTTGGCATCTCTGTCTGTCCATCCACTTCTTCGTTCAGAACATGTCGGTGTGATTATCAGCAGCGGCAGCAGCAGCATCGCCCATTCCCTTGTCCACGTCGTCCGACAACAGTGGAGCGTCCATCTTTGGAGGAGCCTGCACCACGCCAGTTTCACACACAAACAAATTAGTTACACAACTGCAAGATGTCAAATTATGCTTGGTATTGCTAGCTAGGCTTAATAATAATAGAGTGCGTATTCATTACCGTGCCGCGCACAAGGGCCCAGTTGATGCCGCGGAAGAACGGGTGTTGTTTTATCTCGTTCGACCCCTCGTATGATCCCATTCTGTTCGCAGGATCCCGGTGCAGCAACCTGTAGATCAGCTGCCTCGCCGGGAGGCTCACCTGCTCAACCGAGTAAACACTCCGTGTCAACCAAAATTTTGCTCAGAAAGTATATGAATATATGCTATCCGCTTTCTTAATTAAGCGTACCGATATGCTCGCGGGAAATCTGATGTCCTTGTGTAGGATGTTGGCAAAGGTCCTTTGCCTGGTTTTACCTCTGAAGGGTGTGTAACCATACAGCATTTCATACAGAAGAATCCCTGGATCACCAAATGATTTCATTAGAATTACCGTATAAACATATGTACAAAGAAACTGCATAGTTAGTGGAGGAGGTATGTACCTAGCGCCCACCAATCAACAGCACTTGTATGGCCAGCTCCAGTAATAATCTCCTGCAACACAAGGACCAGTATCAGAATTAAATACTCTACATTATGCACACACAAAAAATACAGGGAAACAACGGATATGTTGCAAAAATGGTGCAGAATAAACAAAAAAAAAACAAGAGAAAGTACATACAGGTGCGATGTACTCCTCTGTACCAACAAATGAATTGGATGCTCGCATAGGTTCTGCAAAAAATATGGGTGAACTCCTGCTTTTCCTCCTACTTTTCTTATTACCTTCTTCTGGAAGAAAGACCTACCAAAACAGGAACAGATAATTACTTCACCTCACATAACCTATGAATATACTGAAGTCAACCTTCCCTTTTTAGGGCCAGCAATACATAAAAACTATATGCAGTTTTATGATTTATTGGAAGAGAAAGAGCTTCAAAGTTAAGTTAATTTTTTCCAAATCAAATTTAGTGTCTTTTTACCTGCGGTCTGCAAGATGTCAGGCAAGATAAATCAAAGTCTGTCAGGGATATGTGCCCGTCTCTATGAAGTAAGATATTCTCTGGCTTCAAGTCTCGGTAGATTATACCTGAGGATACAAATAATATTAAACAAGAGTAAACATGACACCTTATAAGCAGTAGAAATCTCAACCTGTATTATGCCAGCTCTTTTTTATTCTGGTAAGGAAACATTGCTTTTAAGGCCTTATAGAAAATATGCTGCAAGGGCTAATTCCTTACTGAAGGCATATGCATTTGAAAGGTGGACATAATTGCCATTAATAATGCTGTGATGTAGCACAATCAAAGGGAGTTTCATTGGTATACCTTGACAATGCAAGTATTCAAGTGCAATGACAACTTCAGCTGCATAGAACCTGTTCCAATCATGAAAAATGTTAAATACTGCCTCTTGTACAACATCTAGAGTGGACAAAACCCCAAAACAATGAAGTGACACGCCTGTGACTGTGATCATTATCTTATATCAGAAATCACCCGACCAGATCTAAGAATAATAAACAGTTTGAATTATGACCTGACTGCATCTTCCCGCAAAACCTTCTGAGGTTGCCTATCTAGAAGCAGAAAGAGCTCCCCGCCAGGGTAGTAATCTGTAATGAGACATATATGTGTCTTTGTCTGCAACATTTGAGCAGAAACAAAAATTTCACTCGATTGTAGAACATGAAAAGTCATGGCGTCAATGAAGACAACCTCTTTCTAACCCCATCCCCACCCTCTCTCCAAAACATGATAGAAGGCCATTGGATTGCGAGCCAGGGCTGCTATGGTAGGGTTTAAACAAAGTAAAAACTTGAGCCTAGTGTGCTTCCTCTCAAATGAGCTTAAATTTATATTCAAACTTGGACCTATGTTAAATGTTAGGGACTAGACAAGCTTACTCATCAAGATGATTACACATGAACAAGTACAATGTGATCTATAATAAATTTTCTTCCATATATTGATGAACAAACCTGAAATGATGCATACAATGTTGGAAGGAATGGGTGGTCCAACATATCAAGGATTTGTCGTTCAGCAGTAGCTCTATGGACCTAGAGACATTATAAACATTATCAGAAAAATGAAACAATGAGCATGAGTAGAACTATACAAGTAAACTACATTTTCCTATGATAATTAATGTTGTTATCATTTCAAAAGGTGAAAAAAGAATCAAACCTTATTGCGATTAAGCATGACATTTTTATCCATCGCTTTCATGGCAAAGTATTCACCTGTGTTTAGCAACTCCACCAAGTGCACACTACAATTTCAAGAATAATGTACATAGGTTACTATTTAAAACTTCTGATGGCAACAGAACTCAAGCAGTGCTACTATACAGATTTAAGTTAATTCTGTTTCAAACATAGTATGATAGGATTTACCTTCCGGTGTCACCAGACCCCAAAGGTTTTACAGGCCTGAAATGTTTCAGATCAATGTTTTCTCCACCCTCACGAACCTACAGAAGAAGTAACATGATCATCACAATGAAATGCCAAATGTATGTCTCCAATGATCCCCTGGTTTTGACAATATAGAATACTCCTACATTAGACATATAATCACTGTTCTGTAATGGACTGAATTCTTCAGCAGAATGCACGGGTGGAACTAGGTATATATTTCATGAACAAAACGAGAGGCACCCAAATCTCTAGTTTCTTTATATAATGCTAGTTTCATCCAGTGACTTTAAAATGACATGCAGAAAGCAGTTTGGTAAAACTATATCATACTTTTTGGATGGCTCTCCATGACGCAGAATCCTTCATATGTGGCTTTGGCAAAACTACTTTTGAGTGGTTGGCCCATAAGTCCTCCGGCGTCTGAAAACAATGGATGACTGTCAGAACTCCACACATATACTTGTTTGATCATTAGAAATATACTAATTTGATGAAGTGCTGGAATAATGGTTTTATCGTACCAAATTAGCATCTGGAAGTTCTTTTGCAGCCTCGTCAATATTTTCTGCAGTTTTCTTAATCTGTAACATGAACAACTCAGGTTAGTTCTGACGAATTTAAAATTTAAGGTCAATAGAACATTAAGTGGTCAAGTTGGCTTATCCAGACAAAAATAACATAAATCCATTAAAGAAAATTGCCATAACATGTTTTGTATATCTTCTAAAAAAACATGTCTCATGCATTTGACAGAATAGAATGTTGACTCAAAGACTAACATGCCATATGCATAACAATCCACAAGTTTGCTAGCATTAGAGTTGACTACCCATGGTGTATCATATTACATTATTATGTGATGCCGGTTGATGTTAACAAAATTTTGCAAGTAAATTCTTGGCGCTTGTAAAATCATAGCTATTGAAGAATGAAGACCCATATATCTACTTTTGTTACTTTCATAGCATATATGCATGCACAAATAATCTAGATTTAATTAAAATGGATACGAACCAGCATGACACCCTCTTTTTCGGCAGCATCTCGGACATGCTCAGTTCCATCCAACTGAACCCCAATAAAATACTGGACATCTCCCTGATCAACAGTCAAAATTGATGCATCTCAAATCACATGCAAACTCCATTGTATAGAGAAAGTTGGATAATATTTCCCATATGATGTTCATAGTTATAGTACCTTCTGATCACGCATAGGCTGCAAGTGAAAGAGGTTCCAGAACTTTTTACCTGTAGAAGTGATAAACGGCAATAAGTAATTTAGCTGGATTGTCTACCATTAAGGGATATATTTAAACACAAAAATATCTTAGTGTTAGTAACTGATACAAATATATTTTTTCTCAGCCAAACATTTCGGGAAACAGCAGTATTGAACAGAAATTGCATGATACTCTTGCATGGCACGGACACGAAAAGCATGTGAAAAGTAACATACCACTCTTTGTATAATTAATCAGCTGAACAGTGACCTCTGTTTGGTTATCTATGGCATCTCTAATTTTCCTCACTGTAGCACGATCAGTTTCAGGACCTTGGAGAAACCTGCGAGGACCAACAAGAAAGTGACGCATAAGTCTTTTGCATGAAACACTAGTATACCAATCTACAACTATGCAGAGCAATAGAGATTCAATATCAGGATTTTTACTACACTGTGTAACCGTTAATCTACAAAGAGGTAAGAAAACCATGCCAGTGAAATTGCGCAATAAATGTGTAAGGTGATATCATCATTCACCTGCAGTTTCTTCCCAATATTTCTTCACGGCTGTATTCAGTCAATTGCAAGAAACTATCGGATGCAAATATCTGAAACACCGATTGAAAAAATAACGGCCATTCAAGAAAAAAATAATATCTATATAAATGAAAAGATGAGTGGGGTAAGAGGTACAGGAGGTCCCGGATGAATCTTACAATAGGATTATCTGGCAATCTTGGGTCAGTAATGACAAAGTTCTTCTCGATACGTTCAAGTGTAGTAGCCAAGTCTATACCCCTTCTCATTTCCTTCCTCCTTAGCTCATCATCAAAGCTCTCAGGTCTTTCATCATCACTGTCAAGTAGCGGATCTTCATCTCTTGGTTTCAGCATGTTCTTTTCTACATTTGCATGGCCCATACCAAGTAAACTGCACATACAGATTGAATAAGACAACAGGAACATGAAATGAGATGCTGAAATTCTACCCTTTGACTTTGTATCAACGAGCTTACCCCATAAGTGAAAACAGACCCGATTTTCTAGTTTTATTGCCTCCTTCAGGTACTTCGCTGATCTTCTGCAGTGAGCTTCTTGCTCCAGTGCGTGAGGTACGTCGAGATCCACTCTCTGAGCTCCTCTTGCCAGTACCATCACCCGTTAACACGCCTACTGATTCCTGTGACTTTCTTTTGAAGGTGCTATTACTTGATTCTGACAATGACCGTGGGTTCTTGAGAGCCAACAGAAGCTCAGACACTGAGCTACGGGCCTGGTCCTTCTGCCTTGCTGCAGGCATATATTTTTTCTCTTTAATACGAAACCAATTTAATTTCTGAAAATAACAAGATCTGCTAGCTAGTAGCACTTTTTCCTAAATAAAGCCAAAATAATAGTAGTACCATCATATTTGATGAGTGACTCTGGCAGTCCATTTGGACGAACAACAGTGTCCTTGTTCCCTTCGGTGTATTTACTCACTTCCACTTGCATCCTGGAACAGCAACAGGAACGGTGAGATATATGTCTAATTCGTGGCACTTACGTAAGGGGAAAGAAGAGAAGGGCCAGGGAGGTGACCCTATGAACTTGAGGACCCTGCCATCCTCATCCTTGATGGGGGCAATGGTCAGGAGGTTCCAGAATGCCGTGCCATCCTTCTTGTAGTTGAGGACACGACCGCAGTAGTTTGATCCGTCGGCTAGGGCCTGCCTGATCTTTGCGATCTCCGCCGGGTCGGTGCCGGAGCCCTGGAGGAAGCGGCTGCACAGCACAATTGCATCGATTAGTTGAATGGATGCCGTTTGATGAAGGAGGATAGATTGAGGGGGATGGATGGATGATGGATTTGATACCAGTTCCTTCCGACGACCTCCTTGGAAGTGTAGCCGGTCATGTTGAAGAAGCCGGCGCTGGCGTACATGATGGGGTGGCCGGGGCGGCTGGCGTCCGACACGACGAACGTCTGCTGGAACGCCGAGAGCGCCGCCCGGAGCTCCTCCGACACCCGGGGGATGCCGGCGCCGGTGACGGCCTTGTCGTCGGAGCTGCTGCGGGCGGAGCCACCCCCGGAGCTGCGGGCGGAGACGCCCTGGGGCCGTCCCGTGTGCTCGTTGGTCTGGAGCACGAGGCCCCACTCCGCCGCCCGCTGCGTCGCCCTGTCGACATCCTCGATGTTGTCGTCGTCGTCCTGGCGGAACGGCGAGGCGGCGGGGCGGAACGCGGCGGGGGGCTCGGCGGAGGAGGATGGGTTGAAGACCTCGAGCGAGCCGCGGGAGTCGCGCGGCAGCTGCTGCTTCGGCCGCTGAGGAAGCTCGTCATGGCCGCCGCCGCCGCCTCCTGCACCTGCCGCCACCACCACTTGGCATCAGCTATCTAGGTAGCATACTCCACTGTATCAAGCTAGCAATTCGAAAAGGAAAATAATATACTACTAATATGTCAAGCTAGCAATTCGATAGAAATTGAAGAAGCATTTTGCCCCTGAATATCATTGATTATACAATACAATCATCATACAACTAAAGGCTCGAGCGGAAACCGTTTATCATACATTTAGGGTGCTGCGGACTGATCATTCAGAAATGGACCGATGGATGGATGGACGGATTCGTGGGCTTCTGAATTATCACGAACTGAATCAGACACAGTAGCAAGACAGTACTGTAGGAGTAGTTAATTAAGGTCTAATCCAATCTGCAGCTGCCAGCACCCAGCAGCACTAGCATTTCGCAGCATGAATGATCTTCTTGGTGCGTTTCTCTATCAAATCAGTCAGCTGGAGCACTGTAGAGCGTACTAACTGTTTCTTGGTGTCTGAAATACTACTCCACATGTACATACATACTAGTAGTACTAGCCCGAGAACCAAATCCGGCACTTGTTCCTCCCGTGGGCAGGAGTAGGACTGGTGGTTGAGTTGAAAAGGGCGGCATCATGCTTGCAACCACAGAAAAAGTTAACTGGATTCTCTATGCATGTCGATCGATCTACACCGCTTTATTCCCGGACCATGGGATCCCAGCCCCATCCCAGTGGTTGACGAGACGAGATATTTTCTGTAGCTAGCTAGAGTGAGTGCGACGCATGTCGGCTGTAGGTGCAAGTCGGGTTGCAATTAATTAGCTACTGTTTGTCTCTACGCACTCTAATGTGAATGTGAAATGTTAGTACTGGCACCATCAGCAAGTTGAGTGCAAGTCAGGTGAAAGTTGAGAGTGACGATGAAGAGAGGAGAAAGCACAGTACTGCATCCACCAGCCGGGCTGGGCCAACTAAAAGGGACAGGCCAAGTGTCTGTATCATCCTCAATGCCAAGCCAACCCAATGGAAGCAAGCAAGATCGATTCACAACACGGAATTTACTGCCACCACACGATCACATGTATATGTCTTCCTCCTCCCCTCACCCTCAGCCTCAGGGCATCACACCTGCAGTACTAATCAGGCAGCTGGTGTTGCATTTCCACTTTTGGTTTATCTATCTGAATTCATTCATTCCTTCAGTTCTAGTTTGATTCAGTCCCAGTGGTTAACAGCAAGCTAGGCTGTGTAGCTACACTGAAATACTTACTACTAATCAGAAGAGTGATACTGGTGGCTGAGAGTGATCGAGCTGAGTCAATGGATTCTCAACCGCGTGCGCGCCTCAACAGCCTAAGCTTAGGATGTACAGTAATTTAGGGTCAGTGCAAAACTAATTGGAAAAACTTTGTTTTTGTCACTCTAGTTTTTGCCAACTTTGCTTATGCCACTCTAGAATTTGACATTTCACTTTTGCCACTCTTAGTTTTTGACAATATATCACTTTTGCCATTCCGTGGCAAAAGCAAAAAAATTAGAGTGACAATTGTGATACATGTCAAAAGCTAAGAGTGGCAAAAGTGAAATGAAAAATTATCGTTTTTGCCACGAAATGGCATTTGTGATGTATTGTCAAAATCTAAGAGTGGCAAAAATGAGATGTCAAATTCTAGAGTGGCATAAGCAAAGTTGGCAGAAACTAGAGTGGCAAAAACAAAGTTTTCCCAAACTAATTAGCTGTAATTAACCACACTAAAAATATATTAGCTGAAATAAACTAGTCATGGGAGCAACCCGCGGGCAGTTCTACGTCCTGGCGAGCAGGTCTGATCAAAATTACCGGCACCGAATTCGAATCAGACTAGCTGACAGTCGATTCAGAAACTGAAGAAGAATGATGAAGCAGCAGCGAAATGGTTACGGCGGGTACCTTTGGAAGCCATCGTCACTACGAACTACGAAGCTTCAGCTAGTGCTCCACCTTCCCTCCTCTTCTTCCTCGGGCTCCGCGCGCGCGCGTGATCCGAGAAACCGAGACGTAGTACGTCGTCAGCTCTTCATCTCCTTATATTTCTTTATTATTTCTTTATTGGGCACTGGAATCAGCCACGAGGAAGAAGAAGAAGGCTGCTGAAGAGGCTGGAGGCAGAGCAGCTGAGGCAGTGGCAATTTAACTAGCTACAGCGGCGCGCCGGGGTGCGTGAACAACGTTAGCTTGCATGCGCGCGCCAATCTGCGAGAAGGCGAGAAGCGATCTGCACAGTATATGCCCGCTCAGAAGACCGCGCGGCATGGTCGCGGAGGGAGGAAGGGGAATTGGGGAGCACCGGCACCGCTACCGCTACTGCTACTGCCCTGCTGCCGTCATGGGCTAGTTGTTCAGCCGAGGGAGACGACGACGGCTGGGGTCCTAGTTCCAGTCTGTCCACGTACGTACGGGCTAGTATCCCACACTCCCTTATCTTGGTTACAGGTGGATCGATATGGCTTGGAAGGAGACAGGAGCAAGGAGGTGAAGCATCCACGCCCGTCGCTGTCGCTTTGTTTTGGCGGATTGGTCGCGGCCAATCTCGATCGGACCATGCTTCGTTCCACATTCTGTCCATCCATCGTCTTCGATGGTCGACCGATGCAAGAAAAGGGAGAGTGAATGAGCATAGCTGAGACGTCTAGGTTTCTTTCGATGGAACTTGACCAACCAGGTTTAAGATCTAGATTTGACACGGGGTGATCCTATTTTTCTGAATTTATTTCGGTCTTTTTGACGCTACTCTTTCAATGATATGACTTGCCATCAATCATGAGGCGTGTGTGGCGGTGGACTGGCGGTGGATGTAATGATGTGTATGCATGTGACCATCTGGGTCTGTATTGTGTTTTTTTAAACGAAGAGTAACTAATGTTGTGCATTTTATTGACCGATGTAAGGTAAATGACGATGGTGTGAGATGACTAATTTAAACCACGACGTAGCGGCGGACCCAAAAACTTCTCAAACCTTGGACAAAGCACATATTAAGATGCCTAAGATATCATCTTTTTGATACTCCCTCCGTTCGAAAATACTTGGCATCAAAATGGATAAAAAGGGATGTATGTAGAACTAAAATACATATAGATGCATCTTTTTTATTCATTTTCATGACAAGTATTTCCGGACGGAGACACTATTGAAAAACATTAAAACTGAAGCGTCAAGCTGTCGGCAAGCTTGGGCAGCTGTACAAACCAGAGTGACCCAAATCAGCCCTTCTCAGGCCAAGCCATTTTGTATAGCATCTCCAGCCGTTGGCCCCCCAAGAGGCATAAAAATCGCTGCCTGGGGGCGAGCCAGCGGTATAATCGGCTCTGGGGGCGGTTGGGCACCTAGCCGTCACCCCCAGGTCGCCCCCAGGCGCCGATGTCGGCCCATTTTCGGCGGAAAATGGCTCGATATCGGCGCGGATCGGCCCATATTCGGTGTGGTTTGGCGTGAATTCTCAACATAAATAATTTTTTATCACATAGTTCATCACAGTAAATTAATATAAATCAAATAGTTCAACAGATAGTTCAACAACAAATAGTTCAATACAAATTATATAGTTCAACAAATAAAAACTCATATTTCATCACACGTCGAGCTAGGCGTCGCCCTTGATACTCCATAGGTGCTCCACCAGATCCTGCTGCAGTTGTTGATGCACCTGTGGGCCTCAGATCTCCTGGCGCATAATGAGGTAGGCAGTCCAGGTTGCCGGTAGCTGGTGATCAACTTGGGCAAGAGGACCCTGCCTGTAGTATGGTTCAGGATCAAACACTGGCTCTTCCTGTTGGGGAACGCAGTAATTTCAAAAAAATTCTTACGATCACGCAAGATCTATCTAGAAGAAGCATAGCAACGAGCGGGGAGAGTGTGTCCACGTACCCTCGTAGACCGAAAGCGGAAGCGTTTTATCAACGCGGTTGATGTAGTCGTACGTCTTCACGATCCGACCGATCCTAGCACCGAACGTACGTCACCTCCGTGTTAAGCACACGTTCAGCACGATGACGTCCATCGTACTCTTGATCTAGTTGAGGCCGAGGGAGAGTTCCGTCAGGACGACGGCGTGGCGACGGTGATGATGAAATTACCGACGCAGGGCTTCGCCTAAGCACTACGACGATATGACCGAGGTGTGTAACCATGGAGGAGGGGGCACCGCACACGACTAAGAGAAACTTTGATGTGCCTTTGGGGTGCCCCCCTCCCACGTATATAAAGGGGGGAGGGAGGAGCCCGGCCGGGCCTAGGGGGTGCGCCCAAGGAGGGGAGTCCTACTAGGACTCCAAGTCCTAGTAGGATTCCACCAAGAGGGAAAGAGGGGGAAGGAAGGAGAGGGAGAGGGAGTAGGAAAGGGGGGTGCCCCCCTTCCCTTGTCCTATTCGGACTCCAAGGGGGGAGGGCCTGCCCTGGCCGCCCTCCTCTCTCTCCAATAGGGCCCATGGTGGCCCATTAGTTTCCCCGGGGGGTTCCGGTAACTCCTCTGGCACTCCGGTTTTACCCGAAACTATCCTGAACACTTCCGGGGTTCGAATAACATGGTCCATTATATCAATCTCTATGTCTCGACCATTTCGAGACTCCTCGTCATGTCCGTTATCTCATCCGGGACTCCGAACAATCTTCGGTACATCAAATCACATAACTCATAATACAAATCGTCATCGAACGTTAAGCGTGCGGACCCTGCGGGTTCGAGAACTATGTAGACATGACCGAGACACATCTCCGGTCAATAACCAATAGCGGAACCTGGATGCTCATATTGGCTCATACATATTCTACGAAGATCTTTATCGATCAAACTGCATAACAACATACGTTGTTCCCTTTGTCATCGGTATGTTACTTGCCCGAGATTCAATCGTCGGTATCATCATACCTAGTTCAATCTCGTTACCGGAAATTCTCTTTACTCGTTTCGTAATGCATCATCCCGTAACTAACTCATTAGTCACATTGCTTGCAAGGCTTATAGTGATGTGCATTACCGAGAGGGCCTAGAGATACCTCTCCGAAACACGGAGTGACAAATCCTAATCTCGATCTATGGCAACTCAACAAACACCACCGGAGACACCTGTAGAGCATGTTTATAATCACCCAGTTACGTTGTGACGTTTGATAGCACATTAAGTGTTCCTCCGGTATTCGGGAGTTGCATAATCTCATAGTCATAGGAACATGTATAAGTCGGAAGAAAGCAATAGCAATGAACTAAACGATCATAGTGCTAAGGTAACGAATGGGTCTTGTCCATCACATCATTCTCCTAATGATGTGATACCGTTCATCAAATGACAACACATGTCTATGGTCAAGAAACTTAACCATCTTTGATTAACGAGCTAGTCAAGTAGAGGCATACTAGGGACACTTTGTTTTGTCTATGTATTCACACATGTATCAAGTTTCCAGTTAATACAATTCTAGCATGAATAATAAACATTTATCATGATATAAGGAAATATAAATAACATCTTTATTATTGCCTCTAGGGCATATTTCCTTCAGTCTCCCACTTGCACTAGAGTCAATAATCTAGTTCACATCGCCATGTGATTTAACACCAATAGTTCACATCACCATGTGATTAACATCCATAGTTCACATCGCCATGTGACCAATACTCAAAGGGTTTGCTAGAGTCAATAATCTAGTTCACATCGCTATGTGATTAACACCCAAGAGCACTATGGTGTGATCATGTTTTGCTTGTGAGATAAATTTTAGTCTACGGGTCTGCAACATTCAGATCCATATGTATTTTGCAAAATTGTATGTCTATAATGCTCTGCACGGAGCTACTCTAGCTAATTGCTCCCACTTTCAATATGTATCTAGATCGAGACTCAGAGTCATCCAGATCGGTGTCAAAGTTTGTATCGACGTAACTTTTTTACGACGAACTCTTTATCACCTCCATAACCGAGAAATATTTCCTTAGTCCTCTTAGGTAACTAAGGATAATTTTGACCGCTGTCCAGTGATCCACTCCCGAATCACTATTGTACCCCCTTGCCAAATTCATGGCAAGGTACAATAGGTCTGGTACACAGCATAGCATACTTTGTAGAACCTATGGCTGAGGCATAGGGAATGACTTTCATTCTCTTTCTATTTTTTGCCATGGTCGGGTTTTGAGTCTTACTCAACTTTACACCTTGTGATACATGCAAGAACTCCTTCTTTGACTGTTCCATTTTTGAACTACTTCAAAATCTTGTCAAGGTATGTACTCATTGAAAAATCTTATCAAGCATCTTGATCTATCTCTATAGATCTTGATGCCCAATATGTAAGCTGCTTCACTGAGGTCTTTCTTTTAAAAAATTCCTTTCAAATACTCCTTTATGCATTCCAGAAAATTCTACATCATTTCCGATCAACAATATGTCATTCACATATGCTTATCAGAAAGGCTGTAGTGCTCCCACTCACTTTCTTGTAAATACAGGCTTCACCGTAAGTCTATATAAAACTATATGCTTTGATCAACTCATCAAAGTGTATATTCCAACTCTGAGATGCTTGCACCAGTCCATAGATGGATCGTTGGAGCTTGCACACTTTGTTAGCATCTTTAGGATTGACAAAACCTTTTGGTTGCATCATATACAACTCTTCTTTAATAAATCCATTAATGAATGCAGTTTTCATATCCATTTTCCAGATTTCATAAAATGCGGCAATTGCTAACATGATTTAGATAGACTTAAGCATCGATACGAGTGAGAAAATCTTATCGTAATCAACACCTTGAACTTGTCGAAAACCTTTTACGACAATTCAAGCTTTCTAGATAGTAACACTACCATCATTGTCCGTCTTCCTCTTGAAGATCCATTTATTCTTTATGGCTTACCAATCAACAGGCAAGTCAATCAAAGTCCATACTCTGTTCTCATACATGGATCCCATCTCAGATTTCATGGCCTCAAGACATTTCGCGAAATTTGGGCTCCTCATCGCTTCCTCATAGTTCGCAGGTTCGTCATGGTCTAGTAACATGACCTCCAGAACAGGATTACCGTACCACTCTGGTGCGGACCATACTCTAGTTGACCTACGAGGTTTGGTAGTAACTTGATCTGAAGTTTCATGATCACTATCATTAGCTTCCTCACTAATTGATGTAGGAATCACCGGAACTGATTTCTGTGATGAACTACTTTCCAATTCGTGAGCAGGTACAATTACCTCATCAAGTTCTACTTTCCTCCCACTCACTTCTTTCGAGAGAAACTCCTTCTCTAGAAAGGATCCATTCTTAGCAACGAATATCTTGCCTTCGGATCTGTGATAGAAGGTGTACCCAACACTCTCCTTTGGGTATCCTATGAAGACAGATTTCTCCGATTTGGGTTCGAGCTTATCAGGTTGAAGCTTTTTCACATAAGCATCGCAACCCCAAACTTTAAGAAACGACAACTTGGGTTTCTTGCCAAACCACAGTTCATAAGGTGTCGTCTCAACGGATTTAGTTGGTGCCCTATTTAACGTGAATGCAGCCGTCTCTAAAGCATAACCCCAAAAACAATAGCGGTAAATGAGTAAGAGACATCATAGATCGCACCATATCTAATAAAGTGCGGTTACGCCGTTCAGACACACCATTAAGTTGTGGTGTTCCAGGTGGTGTGAGTTGCGAAAGTATTCCACATTGTTTAAAATGAAGACCAAACTCGTAACTCAAATATTCACCTCCACGATCAGATCGTAGAAACTTTATTTTCTTGTTACGATGATTTTCCACTTCACTCTGAAATTCTTTGAACTTTTTCAAATGTTTCAGACTTATGTTTCATCAATTAGATATACCCATATTTGCTCAAATCATCGGTGAAGGTCAGAAAATAATGATACCCGCTGCGAGCCTCCACACTCATTGGACTGCATACATCAGTATGTATTATTTCCAACAAGTCTGTTGCTCGCTCCATAGTTCCGGAGAACGGAGCTTTAGTCATCTTGCCCATGAGGCATGGTTCACAAGCATCAAGTGATTCCAAAAGCCCATCAGCATGGAGTTTCTTCATGCGCTTTACACCAATATGACCCAAACGGCAGTGCCACAAATAAGTTGCACTATCATTATTAAATTTATATCTTTTGGCTTCAATACTATGAATATCTGTATCACTACTATCGAGATTCAACAAAAATAGACCACTCATCAAGGGTGCATGACCATAAAAGATATTGCTCATATAAATAGAACAACCATTATTCTCTGATTTAAATGAATAACCGTCTCGCATCAAACAAGATCCAGATATAATGTTCATGCTTAACGCTGGCACCAAATAACAATTATTTAGGTCTTAAACTAATCCCGAAGTTAGATGTAGAGGTAGCGTGCCAACAACGATCACATCGACTTTGGAACCATTTCCCACGCGCATCGTCACCTCGTCCTTAGCCAATCTTCGCTTAATCCATAGCCCCTGTTTCGAGTTGCAAACATGAGAAACAGAACCAGTATCAAATACCCAGGCACTACTGCGTAAGGTACACATCAATAACAGGTAGATCAAATATACCTTTCACTTTGCCATCCTTCTTATCCGCCAAATACTTGGGGAAGTTCCGCTTCCAATGACCAGTCCCTTTGCAGTAGAAGCACTCAGTCTCAGGCTTAGGTCCAGACTTCGGGTTTTTCACTTGAGCAGCAACTTGCTTGCCGTTCTTCTTGAAGTTCCCCTTCTTCTCTTTACCCTTTTTCTTATAACTAGTGGTCTTGTTGACCATCAACACTTGATGCTCCTTCTTGATTTCTACCTCTGCAGCCTTTAGCATCGCGAAGAGCTCGGGAATAGTCTTGTTCATCCCTTGCATATTATAGTTCATCACAAAGCTTTTGTAGCTTGGTGACAGTGATTGAAGAACCCTGTCAATGACACTATCATCAGGAAGATTAACTCCCAGTTGAGTCAAGTGGTTGTGGTACCCAGACATTCTGAGTATATGTTCACTGACAACACTATTCTCCTCCATCTTGCAGCTATAGAACTTATTGGAGACTTCATATCTCTCAATCCGGGCATTTTCTTGAAATATTAACTTCAACTCCTAGAACATCGCATATGCTCCATGACGTTCAAAACGTCGTTGAAGTCCCGGTTCTAACACGTAAAGCATGGCAGACTGAACTATCGAGTCGTCATCAGCTTTGCTCTGCCAGACGGTCACAATGTCCGGTGGTGTTGCTCCTGCATCGGGTCTTGCACCTAGCGGTGCTTCCAGGACGTAATTCTTCTGTGCATCAATGAAGATAATCCTGAAGTTATGGACCCAGTCCGTGTAGTTGCTACCATCATCTTTCAACTTAGCTTTCTCTAGGAACGCATTAAAATTCAAAGGAACAGTAGCACGGGCATTGATCTACAACAACATAGACATGCAAAATACTACCAGGTACTAAGTTCATGATAAATTAAAGTTCAATTAATCATATTACTTAAGAACTCCCACTTAGATAGACATCCCTCTAATCATTTAAGTGATCACGTGATCCAAATCAACTAAACCATGTCCGATCATCACATGAGATGGAGTAGTTTTCAATGGTGAACATCGCTATGTTGATCATATCTACTATATGATTCATGCTCGACCTTTCGGTCTCAGTGTTCCGAGGCCATATCTGCATATGCTAGGCTTGTCAAGTTTAACCCGAGTATTCTGCGTGTGCAAAACTGTCTTGCAACCGTTGTATGTGAACGTAGAGCTTATCACACCCGATCATCACATGGTGTCTCAGCACGACGAACTGTAGCAACGGTGCATACTCAGGGAGAACACTTGTACCTTGAAATTTAGTGAGAGATGATCTTATAATGCTACCGCCGTACTAAGCAAAATAAGATGCATAAAGGATAAATATCACATACAATCAATATAAGTGATATGATATGGCCATCATCATCTTGTGCCTTTGATCTCCATCTCCAAAGCATCGCCATGATCACCATCGTCACCGACTTGACACCTTGATCTCCATCAAAGAATTGTTGTCGTCTCGCCAACTATTTCTTCTATGACTATCGCTACCGCTTAGTGATAAAGTAAAGCAATTACATGGTGATTGCATTTCATACAATAAAGCGACAAGCATAAGGCTCCTGCCAGTTGTCGATAACTTTTACAAAACATGATCATCTCATACAACAATTTAAATATCATCACGTCTTGACCATATCACATCACAGCAAGCCCTGCAAAAACAAGTTAGACGTCCTCTACTTTGTTGTTGCAAGTTTTACGTGGCTGCTACGAGCTTAGCAAGAACCGTTCTTACCTACGCATTGCCTTCAACAAGGACCGGGCATAGTCACACTCGATTCAACTAAAGCTGGAGAAACAGACACCCACTAGCCACCTGTGTGCAAAGCACGTCGGTAGAACCAATCTCATGAAGACAGTCATGTAATGTCGGTCTGGGCCGCTTCATCCAACAATACCGCTGAATCAAAGTATGACATGCTGGTAAGCAGTATGACTATTATCGCCCACAACTCTTTGTGTTCTACTCGTGCATATAACACTACACATAGACCTGGCTCTGATGCCACTGTTGGGGAACGCAGTAATTTCAAAAAAATCCAACGATCACACAAGATCTATCTAGGAGAAGCGTAGCAACGAGCGGGGAGAGTGTGTCCATGTACCCTCATAGACCGAAAGTGTAAGAATTTTATCAACACAGTTGATGTAGCCATACGTCTTCATGATCCGACCGATCCTAGCATCCAATGTACGGCACCTCCGTGTTCAGCACACGTTCAACACGATGATGTCCCTCATACTCTTGATCCAGTTGAGGCCGAGAGAGAGTTCCGTCAGCACGATGGTGTGGCGACGGTGATGATGAAGTTAACGGTGCAGGGCTTCGCCTAAGCACTACGATGATATGACCGAGGTGTGTAACCATGGAGGGGGCACCGCATGTCAGTGTCAAAACCCGCAGATCTCGGGTAGGGGGTCCCGATCTGTGCGTCTAGGCTGATGGTAACAGGAAGCAAGGGACACAGATGTTTACCCAGGTTCGGGCCCTCTCGATGGAGGTAAAACTCTACTTCCTGCTTGATTAATATTGAAGATATGGGTAGTACAAGAGTAGATCTACCACGAGATTGTAGAGGCTAAACCCTAAGAGCCAGCCTATGATGGTATGATTGTAATTGTGATCGGCCTTCTAAGGACCAACCTCTCCGGTTTATATAGACACCGGAGAGGGCTAGGGTTTACATGGAGTCGGTTACAAGGAAGGAAACACAATATCTGGATCACCAAGCTTGCCTTCCACGCCAAGGAGAGTCCCATCCGGACACGGGCCGAAGTCTTGAGTCTTGTATCTTCACGCTTCAATAGTCCGGATGTTGTACACAGTCCGGCTGTTCGGATACCCCCTAATCCAGGACTCCCTCAGTAGCCCCTGAACCAGGCTTCAATGATGATGAGTCCGGCGTGCAGTCTTGTCTTCGGCATTGCAAGGCGGGTTCCATCTCCGAATACTCCAAGGTAATTTATCGAACACTCAAACTGTGTCCGGATCTGCAAGATGATCTTCACATACCATTATAGGGAACGTAGCATAAATCTGATTCGCTGGCAATCTTCGTACGTCGTGCCCTTGCATTGTGGCCTGGTCCAACGCGAACCGGCATTCCTTGCCCCACCTCGACTCGTATTGCGAGGCGGTTTTACTGGCACGTCCCGCCAAAGCAGAGATCGTGTTCCTCTTATTACGGGATTTTCCATTAATATGGGCGTGAGTGACCCCACGACGACCGTTGGTATAACTCCGCGTGTTTTTAGATAAGCCTCAAGCGGTCACGCTGAGGACTCTTGATATTCATCCCCTTTATAAAGGGGTCGAGGCCTATGCCTCCCTTACACCTTCTCGCACCTTGAGCTCCAACGCCCAAGACCTAAGCCCAAACACCCCAAATCCTCCAATATGTCCGGATCCAACCTTCAAGGCCGGTGGGTGGCCTCCTCAATCTAAGAGAAAGACATTATGAAGCTTAGGGAGGTCGGATATTTGACCGCCGACATCCGGCACAGGATTCCCGCTCCAGGGCAGATCATCCCTACACCGGAGCCCAATGAGTGTGTTGTGTTTGTTCCTCACTTCCTCCGTGGCTTGAGCCTCACCCTCGATCCTTTTGTGAGGGGGCTCATGTTTTATTATTGGTTGGATTTTCATGATCTGGCTCCGTACGCCATCCTCCATATCTCGTCGTTCATTATAGTGTGCGAGGCCTTCCTCCATGTCACCCCACACTTCGGCTTATGGCTTAAGACCTTCAATGTGGAGCCGAAGATGATCGAGGGGAAACATGCGGAGTGCGGAGGTGCCGTAATAAGCAGGAACGCCGATGCCCCATGGCCAGAGGGTTCTTTCCCATAAGTATCCGATGTATGGCAACGGAGGTGGTTTTATGTCACGGCTCCCAAAGGCACAAAGTGGGTGGCCTCCCCCGAGTTCCGCTCAGGCCCTCCGTCACAATTAGAGTCTTGGACTGATGTAGGACGGAATTGGGGGCCCACTGGCGATGTACCAGTACTGCAGAGCCGTATCCGGGAGCTTCTTGAGAGGGACATAAATCTTGTTAGCATAATGCAAGTGATGTTAATCCAACAGATGTTGTCGTGTCAACGCCGGCCTCTCCGGATGTGGGAGTTTAATCCAGAGGGTTCGCGGATTGTTAAGCACTTCTTTGGTTTGAAACTCGAAGGGATGTGCAAATTGTTCTTCAGACCGAAAGTAGAGTGTTCGGACACCACCGAGGATGCGGGCCTAAGTTGCAATCGCCTAGATACCCAAGTAAGTAACCTTGATAGCAGACACCTTGTTTTGTATATGTCATAATTGTTTATTCTGAAAATCATCTGTGGCCAGGAATGGCTAAGCAAGGCAGAGAGAATCAGGTGTCCGGCGCCACTTCCCGAAGGCTCGCCTGGTCCCACCATGGCCAAGATGCTTGACCGGGTACTCAGCAAAATGCCCTCAGGGAAAGACAAGGGGAAGAACGAAGAAACCGAACTCCACACGCTACGCATCCGAACCAGGGGATTTGTTACCTCCCCTAAGGAGGATAGTCGGGAAAGGGAGGCTAAGGCCTCCTCCCCGCGCGGGAAGAAGAGGGCCGCCTCCGAAGACTTGGAGGCGGAGATGCCCAAACAAGGGAAAAAGGTATCCCCAAGGGGCCCTGCCCCAACGGGCACCCTCACCGCGTCATGCCCACCAACGGGCCAGCCCTCCACCAAGCTGTAAGTCAGTCGACAATTTGAAGGTACCGTGTTTCTCCTAGATCAATAACCAGGATTCGACTTTTGCAGTCCGGCTAGCAGATCTTCTCAACAGAGTTCGTCTTCGGGGGATCTTCCTCCGGAGATGATGGAGAGCGAGACCCCTCCCCCCTCTCCGACTCATGAAGAGGGCGACACCGAGGTGTCATCACGGAGGAGTCCAGATCTGCCGAAGCCGGAAGCCAATGCATCAGCCGCCCTGAGCCCGAAACGTTTGGCTCTCACGGGGGGCGATGGGGAGGGTCCGACACAGTTCAATGTCCGGCCGGACGTACTGACAGGCCTACTGGAGCGAGCTGCGCTCTTGGAAGAGCATCGCTCATTAATGAGCACGGTGCTCAAGAAGATTTCATCCGCTACAAGCGGTTTGAATGAAGCATTTACAAGCCTACTCAGAGGCTTTGAGGTATGTAGTGGATAATACACTATTTCTTTGGTTGTGAGGCACGCGCTAGGTGTGCTTCATATAGATAGTAGCCCCTGAGACTCTGGTTGCCCGCCCTAGGCGGCAAACGGGGGATCATAAATCAATGATTGCGCTGTAAATACGTGCAGGTACCTATGGGTCCGGCCGCCGACCAGTCCATTGAAGTTGCCGAACTAACGAGGCAAATTGGATCGATTGATGCTGATATCACGCTGGTGAACGAGCGGCTGGATAAATCACAAGGTATGTGCTCTGCCTTCCTTTGTATAGGGAAATATGAAGGCGGCATGATATTAATGCAATATGTTTGGACTGCAGATGGTGCTACTGCTGTGGAGGCCCTGAGGGCGGAACTTTCTCAAGCCAAGGAACAAGCTCGGGTGCCCTAAAGGCGGCCGAGGAATTGAGAGCCGAACAGGCTGCTCATCGCCGAAGCGAGGAAAAGATAGCCGAAATGACTGTTGAGTTAAAAAATGCCGTTGACCGGTATGAGCTCCTTAAAAAGGAGCATAAGGATAGTTCGGCCGATCTGAACAAGGCATTGAATGCCACCAAGGAGATACGGATCGAGCACAGGGGTGCGCGGGAGGAGCTTCAACAGGCCGGAAAAATTGTGGCTGGGGGCTCCTACTTGCTGCGGACGAAGATTTTCGATCCGAAGTACGCTCCCCTAGATGGACGCTGGAGTCATGCGGATGCGTATGTAGATTTGGCGAAGAGTACAGCTGACGCTGCCAAGTTCTTCGAAGGTCAGGGTGACAAGGAAGTAGAGAAGCTTTTCTGGTCACAATTCAATGCTCCCACTCGCCCGCTGCCGTTAAGCGACAAGATGGCTGCTATAGCGGAGCTTCATAGGCTGTCCGGGCTTGCAATGCGGTCTGTAATAGACCATCTTTGGCCGAAGAGGCCTAAGACGAACAATTACTCTGGCTTGGTGCAACAATTCCTTGGGGCCGTGCCTCGGATCGATGCCATGAGAAGGTCGGCGTGCATAGAGGGTGCCGCGGATGGCTCTTGCCCGCGTTAAAGCCTATTGGACGGATATGGAGGCCACCATTATAGCGACCTAGGATCCGGCAGGGGGCCAATATCCGGCCGAGCACTACTTGGTGCAGGTCACAGAAGGTGCCCGCCTAATAGAGGCACAGTGCTCGAAGAATGTCTTGTTTGAGTGATGAATCTAATCATTGTAAAAAACAATGTTTATTTTGATTATGAGGCTATATTTATACTGTTTGCCTGAAAATATGATTGTGTCCCCTGTGCGGCCGTTTATATATATATATATATATATATATATATATATATATATAAATATGTAATCCAAAAGTTAGCAGTCATTGGCTTCAGCCCCCACGCATACAATGCGGGGGTGTTCGCGAAAAATATGCTTAATCACACTTGATCCAACGTCTTGGTCCATTAAGGAGGTGATTGCACGTCGAACTAGGCAACCGGACTATATAGCTGTAACACTTTCGCTTAGCAATGGGAGTCTAAAGGTAGGGCTACTATGTAGCCCCTGGTACCTTCGCGTGCATCCGAATACGGGCACGTATGTACATGACCGGGAAATGGCCCTTCGGTAATGCGGAGGAATCCTAAAGATTCCAGTGAGTCTTCAAGTGGTTGATCAGTCTCTCGCTGTATCATGACAGTCAGTTTTCGACTTTCTCTACTGAGGTGCTCATCCGGAATAACTAGGGCACAATCGCAGTAGTTCTCCTTTGGCCACCTTAGCCGATAATAACGGAACATAAGGCGGCAAACTCAGGAGCCGGCAAACCCAACATTTGACCAAAGACATGATTCGGAGCTGATGCATATAAGGACAAACTCGTGACGCCGAACACTCCCGAAGGTATTCGGACTTTATAACAGATGATGGGCTCAAGAATGCCCATTCATTATAAACCCTGTGTTTCCAAGTACGTGCGTAAGTCTGTCGTTGCGAAATGCCAATAACGACAGTATCCTCTGCGGGTATGTAACCCATGGGATGGTTAAACAACAAGAGGCAATAGAAAAGATTTACACAGGGGCTTAATCTAAAAAGAAACCTGTTGAGCGGGGCCCTGCTGCACGTCTGTGCCTTTCTCTCCATTGTGTCGTATCCTGGAAGGGCATCGCGCGAACGTTGTCCGTGAAAAAGAGAACTCGTAGGAGAGTACAATGTAAGTATGCGATGGATAATAAAAGTATAAGATGTTGGCATGCTAATAAAGTTGAGCCAAGTGTGGGGCTTTATTAAATATTTATAGCCCCTGGTGTCCTCTATGGGATTACATATACGGTGCCCTGGTTCAATTTTGTCCGGGCTACCGGACTCGTCTAACCGTGTCTGTGGTCTTAATGACCAGTCATGTTTTCTGATATTGGAGGCCGCTTATAGTCCGGACGCCAGGGCCATCGCGTGTTCCTCTGCGCGTGAGGATGCTACCTCTTGGAGAACTGCGTTGGATTTCCCCTAAGAGGAGAGGATGATGTAGTAAAGTAGCGTAAGTATTTCCCTCAGTTTTTGAGAACCAAGGTATCAATCCAGTAGGAGACCATGCACAAGTCCCTCGTACCTACACAAAACGATAGCAACTCGCAACCAACGCTTAGGGGTTGTCAATCCCTTCACGATCACTTACGAGAGTGACATCTGATAGAGATAATATTTTTGGTATTTTTGATAGATAGATGCAAAGTAAAAAGTAAAGGCAAATTAAGAACAAAGCAAGTAAATAAAGTGATATAGATTGATATGATGAGAATAGACCCGGGGGCCATAGGTTTCACTAGTGGCTTCTCTCGAGAGCATAAGTATTCTACGGTGGGTGAACAAATTACTGTTGAGCAATTGACAGAATTGAGCATAGTTATGAACATATCTAGGCAATGATCATGTATATAGGCATCACGTCCAAAACAAGTAGATCGAAACGATTCTGTATCTACTACTATTACTCCACCCATCGACCGCTATCCAGCATGCATCTAGAGTATTAAGTAAAAACAGAGTAACGCCGTAAGCAAGATGACATGATGTAGAGGGATAAATTCATGCAATATGATAAAAACCCCATCTTGTTATCCTCGATGGCAACAATACAATATGTGCCTTGCAACTCTTTCTGTCACTGAGTAAGGACACCGCAAGATTAAACCCAAAGCTAAGCACTTCTCCCATTGCAAGAACTACCAATCTAGTTGGCCAAACCAAAACGATAATTCGAAGAGACTTGCAAAGATAACTCAATCATACATAAAAGAATTCAGAGAAGAATCAAATATTTTCCATAGATAATCTAAATCATAAACCCACAATCCATCGGTCTCAACAAACACACCGCAAAAAGAAGATTACATCGAATGGTTCTCCATAAGAGAGGGGGAGAACATTGTATTGAGATCCAAAAAGAGAGAAGAAGCCATCTAGCTACTAGCTATGGACCTGAAGGTCTGAAGTAAACTACTCACACTTCATCGGAGGGGCTATGGTGATGATGTAGAAGCCCTCCATGGTAGATGCCCCCTCCGGCGGAGCTCCGGAACAGGCCCCAAGATGGGATCTCGTGGATACAGAAAGTTGCGGTGGTGGAATTAGGTTTTTGGCTCCGTCCCGATCTGTTGGGGGTACGTAGGTATATATAGGAGGAAGGAGTACGTCGGTGGAGCGTCAGGGGGCCCACGAGGTAGGGGGCGCGCCCAGGGGGGTGCCCTCCACCCTCGTGACCGCCTCTGGCGCTTCTTGGAGTAGGGTCCAAGTCTCCTGGGTCACGTTCGGTTGGAAAATCACGATCCCGAAGGTTTCATTCCGTTTGGACTCCGTTTGATATTCCGTTTCTTTGAAACACTGAAATATGCAAAAAAAAAACAGCAATTCTGGGCTGGGCCTCCAGTTAATAGGTTAGTCCCAAAAATAATATAAAAGTGGAAAATAAAGCCCATTATAGTCCAAAACAATAGATAAAGTAGCATGGAGCAATCAAAAATTATAGATACGTTGGAGACGTATCAGGCATCCCCAAGCTTAATTCCTACTCGTCCTTGAGTAGGTAAATGATAAAAAGAGAATTTTTGATGCAGAGTGATACTTTGGCATAATTTCAATGTAAATCTTCTTAATTGTGATATGAATATTCAGATCCGAAAGATTCAAGACAAAAGTTCATATTGACATAAAAGTAATAATACTTCAAGCACACTAATCAAAATAATTATGTCATCTCAAAATAACATGGCTATAGAAAGTTCATCCCTACAAAATCATATAGTTAGGCTATGCTTCATTTTTGTCACACAAAGATGTTCCCAACTTCTATACGCCAGATGACAAGCCAAGCAATTGTTTCATACTTAAATAATCTCAAACTTTTTCAACCTTCACGCAATACATGAGCGTGAGCCATGGATATAGCACTATGGGTGGAATAGAATATGATGATGGGGATTGTGTGGAGAAGACAAAAAAAGGAGAAAGTCTCACATTGACGAGGATAATCAACGGGCTATGGAGATGCCCATCAATTGATGTCAACATGAGGAGTAGGGATTGCCGCAACGGATGCACTAGAGCTATGAATGCTCAACAAAAGAAAACTAGTGGGTGTGCATCCAACTTGCTTGCTCATGAAGACCTGGGGCATTTGAGGAAGCCCATCGTAGGAATATACAAGCCAAGTTCTATAATGAAAAATTCCCACTAGTATGAAAAAGACAACTTATGAGACTCACTATATGAAAAACATGGTGCTACTTTGAAGCACAATATATGAGACTCACTACATGAAGAACGAGGTGCTACTTTGAAGCACAAAATATGAGACTCACTACATGAGGAACATGGTGCTACTTTGAAGCACAAGTGTGGAAAAAGAGATAGTAGCATTTCCCTTTTCTTTTCTTTTTTGGGCCTTTTTTTGGCCTTTCTCTTTTTTTGGGCAATGCTCTAATAATGATGATCATCACACTTCTATTGATTACAACATGAGGATTACAACTCGAAACTAGAACAAGGTATGACTCTATATGAATGCCTCCGGTGGTGTACCGGGATAGTGCAATGAATCAAGAGTGACATGTATGAAAAATAATGCATGGTGGCTTTGCCACAAATACGATGTCAACTACATGATCATGCAATGGCAATATGACAAAAGTAATGTATGTCATAACAATGATGAACGGAACGGTGGAAAGTTGCATGGCAATATATCTCGGAATGGCTATGGAAATGCCATAATAGGTAGGTATGGTGGCTGTTTTGAGGAAGATATAAGGAGGTTTATGTGTGATAGAGCGTATCGTATCACGGAGTTTGGATGCACCGGCGAAGTTTGCGCCAACTCTCAATGTGAGAAAGGGCAATGCACAGTACCGAAGAGGCTAGCAAAGGTGGAAAGGTGAGAGTGCGTATAATGCATGGACTCAACATTAGTCAAAAGAACTCATATACTTATTGCAAAAATTTAGAAATCATCAAAAATTCAAGTACTACACGCATGCTCCTAGGGGGATAGATTGGTAGGAAAAGACCATCGCTCGTCCCCGACCGCCACTCATAAGGATGCACAAGCCAGGTACACTTCATGTTTCAAATTTGTTACACAACTTTAACCATACGTGCATGCTACGGGACTTACAAACTTCAACACAAGTATTTCTCAAATTCACAACTACTCAACTAGCATGACTTTGATATTATTACCTCCATATCTCAAAACAATTATCAAGCATCAAACTTATCTTAGTATTCAACGCACTCAAAAGAAAGTTTCACAGTATATTAACATTAAGCAAATTACCATGCTATTAACGACTCTCAAAATAATCTAAGTGAAGCATGAGAGATCAAGTTTCTTTAAAACAAATCCACCACCGTGCTCTAAAAGATCTAAGTGAAGTACTAGAGCAAAAAATTATCACGCTCAAAAAGATATAAGTGAAGCACTATGAGCAAACTATCAATCTCAAAAGATATAAGTGAAGCACATAGAGTATTCTAAAAAATTCCAAATCATGTATGGCTCTCTCAAAATGTGTGTACAGCAAGGATGATTGTGGTAAACTAACAATCAAAGACTCAAATAATACAAGACGCTCCAAGCAAAACACATATCATGTTGGTGAATAAAAATATAGCTCCAAGTAAATTACCGATGGAAGTGGACGAAAGAGGGGATGCCTTCCGGGGCATCCCCAAGCTTTGACTTTTTGGTGTCCTTGGATTATCTTGGAGGTGCAATGGGCATCCCCAAGCTTAGGCTCTTGCCACTCCTCGTTCCATAATCCATCGAAAGAATTCACCCAAAACTTGAAAACTTCACAACACAAAACTCAACAAAAATCTCGTGAGCTCCGTTAGAGAAAGAAAACAAAAGACTACTTCAAGGTACTGTAATGAACCCATTATTTATTTATATTGGTGTTAAACCTACTGTATTCCAACTTCTCTATGGATTATAAACTATTTTACTAGCCATAGATTCATCAAAATAAGCAAACAACACACGCAAAACAGAATCTGTCAAAAACAGAACAGTCTGAAGCAATCTGTAACTAACACAAACTTCTGGAACTCTAAAAATTCTAACCAAAATAGTACGTACTGGAAAATTTGTTTATTGATCAGAAGCAAAAAGAATCGATGCAAAATCACGTTCCTGTGATTTATTGAATTTTTTCTCGTGAGTGCAAAGTTTCTGTTTTTCAGCAGAATCAAATCAACTATCATCATAGCTTATCCTATAGGTTCTACTTTGCACACACACTAATTAAAACATAAAACCACATCCAAACAGAAGGTAGATGGATTATTTATTCCTAAACAGAAGCAAAAACAGAAAACTAAAAATAAAATTGGGTTGCGTCCCAACAAGCGCTATCGTTTAACGCCCCTAGCTAGGCATTGATATATCAATGATGCTCACGAGAAAGACAAGAATTGAAGCACAAAGAGAGCATAATAAAACACATGATAAACACATCTAAGTCTAACATACTTCCTATGCATAGGCATCTTATAGGCAAACAAATTATCAAGGCAAGCAAAAACTAGCATATGCAAGGAGGCGGAAAGAAACAATAGCAATCTCAACATAATGAGAGGTAATTTATTATCATGAAAATTTCTACGACCATATTTTCCTCTCTCATAATAATTACATGTGGGATCATAAGCAAATTCAACAAAATAGCTATCACATAACATATTCTCAACACGATCCACATGCATGCAAAGTTGACACTCTTCCAAGATAGTGGGATTATCATTAGCTAGAGTCATGACCTTTCCGAACCCACTTTTATCAAAAATATCATAAGATTGAACATACTCCAAAAATGTGGGATCTAAAGTTGACACTCTTCCAAACCCACTTTCAATATTATTGCAAACATTATTATCAATCTCATATTCATCATGGGGCTTAAATAAATTTTCAAGGTTGTAAGAAGAATCGCCCCAATCATGATCATTGAAACAAGTAGTAGACATAGCAAAACTAGCATCCCCAAGCTTAGGGTTTTGCATATTATTAGCATAATTGACATCAAGAGGATTTATATTAAAATCATTGCAATCATGCTTTTCGTCGAAAGAACTATCAAGTATGGGCGCAATAGCAACGATCTCATGTTTAACATAAGGAACTATAGCAAATTCACCTTCATAAATATTGGCATCATGGCCACAAGGATAGAAAGCATCATGTTCATCAAGCGATATTTCAATCAAATCATCGGAATCATCATTATCTATAGATTCATGCATATCATTATTTCCTTCCAAAGCAGCGGTCATTCTCTCAATAAATTCTTTGACACATACATTATGAGCATAGTTTTCATAGCAATATTTAAGTATGTCAAAATTTTCAGATTCGTAGAGAGTAATATCATACTTTTCAATCAAAGAAGCAACTTCATAAGCACCCTTAAAAGCAACAAATTCTTCAATTTGTTCGATATCATAGTAACTGTAAACACCCTTTGCATAAGAAGATAATATTTCATTTTCATTAAACTCACATAGGTAAGGAAGGTGTTTTTTAGGGTTCTTAGAGCAACAAGTAAAATCATAAATTTCACAAAGATTCCAAGCATAACACAACAATCTGTTTATTTGACTCCATAAGAGTCTCCCTTTTTCAGACAAACGGTGACGCACATAATGAGCATGCTCATCTAAAGATTTCCCATCAACTAGGCTAGTTGGGGTTTCAGCACGAGCGCATAAGGATCAAAGATGATCCAAGTAGAACACTTTAAGTGGATCCATATCAATAGATTTTCAGCGAGCGAAGATGCAAGCATATAGAAGGCACAAGGAAACACAAACAAAGATACATACGGGAAGAAGGCGAATGGGAAAGAGAGGAGGAGATTGGGAAAGAGAGGGCAAATAAAACGACAAGGGTGAAGTGGGGGAGAGGAAAACGAGAGGCAAATGGCAAATAATGTAATGCGAGAGATAGGGATTGCGATGGGTACTTGGTATGGTTGACTTGCTTGCGTGAGCCTCCCCGGCAACGGCGCCAGAAATTCTTCTTGCTACCTCTTGAGCACTGCGTTGGATTTCCCCGAAGAGGAGAGGATGATGCAGTAAAGTAGAGTAAGTATTTCCCTCAGTTTTTGAGAACCAAGGTATCAATCCAGTAGGAGACCATGCACAAGTCCTCGTACCTACACAAAACGATAGCAACTCGCAACCAACGCTTAGGGGTTGTCAATCCCTTCACGATCACTTACGAGAGTGAGATCTGACAGAGATAATATTTTTGGTATTTTTGATAGATAGATGCAAAGTAAAAAGTAAAGGCAAAGTAAGAACAAAGCAAGTAAATAAAGTGATATAGATTGATATGATGAGAATAGACCCGGGGGCCATAGGTTTCACTAGTGGCTTCTCTCGAGAGCATAAGTATTCTACGGTGGGTGAACAAATTACTGTTGAGCAATTGACATAATTGAGCATAGTTATGAACATATCTAGGCAATGATCATGTATATAGGCATCACGTCCAAAACAAGTAGATCGAAACGATTCTGCATCTACTACTATTACTCCACTCATCGACCGCTATCCAGCATGCATCTAGAGTATTAAGTAAAAAACAGAGTAACGTCGTAAGCAAGATGACATGATGTAGAGGGATAAATTCATGCAATATGATAAAAATCCCATCTTGTTATCCTCGATGGCAACAATACAATACGTGCCTTGCAACTCTTTCTGTCACCGAGTAAGGACACCGCAAGATTGAACCCAAAGCTAAGCACTTCTCCCATTTCAAGAACTACCAATCTAGTTGGCCAAACCAAAACGATAGTTCGAAGAGACTTGCAAAGATAACTCAATCATACATAAAAGAATTCAGAGAAGAATCAAATATTTTCCATAGATAATCTGAATCATAAACCCACAATTCATCGGTCTTAACAAACACACCGCAAAAATAAGATTACATCGAATGGTTCTCCACAAGAGAGGGGGAGAACATTGTATTGAGATCCAAAAAGAGAGAAGAAGCCATCTAGCTACTAGCTATGGACCCGAAGGTCTGAAGTAAACTACTCACACTTCATCGAAGGGGCTATGGTGATGATGTAGAAGCCCTCCGTGGTAGATGCCCCCTCCGGCGGAGCTCCGGAACAGGCCCCAAGATGGGATCTCGTGGATACAGAAAGTTGCGGTGGTGGAATTAGGTTATTGGCTCCGTCCCCGATCTGTTGGGGGTACGTAGGTATATATAGGAGGAAGGAGTACATTGGTGGAGCGTCAGGGCGCGCACGAGGTAGGGGGGCGCGCCCTCCACCCTCGTAACCACCTGTGGCGCTTCTTGGAGTAGGGTCCAAGTCTCCTGGGTCACGTTCGGTTGGAAAATCACGATCCCGAAGGTTTCATTCCGTTTGGACTCCGTTTGATATTCCATTTCTTCGGAACACTGAAATAGGCAAAAAACAACAATTCTGGGCTGGGCCTCCGGTTAATAGGTTAGTCCCAAAAATATTATAAAAGTGGAAAATAAAGCCCATTATAGTCCAAAACAATAGATAAAGTAGCATGGAGCAATCAAAAATTATAGATACGTTGGAGACGTATCAGAGAAGCGCTCTGTGATTCCTCTAACGGTGATGACGCCACGTGGACCGGGCATCTTGAGTGTAAGGTAGCCATAGTGCGGCAATGCGTTGAAGCGGGCAAAGGCCGTTCTTCCAAGCAATGCATGATAGTCGCTTTGGAAGGGTGCGATGATGAAGAGTAGTTCTTCGCTTATGGAGTTGCCTAGAGAGCCGAATGTTACCTCCAGTATGACGGAGCCCCTGCTCTAGGCTTCAACGCCTGGTATCACCCCTTCAAAGGTGGTGTTAATTTGACTAATTCTGGATGGGTCTATCCCCATCCTGCGGACAGTGTCCTCATATATTAGATTGAGACTGCTGCCGCCGTCCATGAGGACGTGGGTGAGATGGTATCTGTCGATTATTGGTTCGAGCACCAAGGCCTCTGATCCTTCGCGCCAAATACTAGTTCGGCCGTCCAAGTGATCGAAGGTAATCGGATAAGACATCCAGTAGTTAGGTGTGGGTACGATGGGCTCTATAGCGCGCGCGTCTCTATGCGCGCGTTCGTGCCTTCTCATGGATGTACGAGTTGCGTGGATCATGTTCACTGTTTTAACCTCTGGCAAGAATTTTTCTGTCCCCCAGTGTTCGACATTTAATTTGCCAGCTTGTCTGAAGACCCAACACTCTCTGTGCGTGTAGTTTGCAGGTTTGTCAAGGGTGCCGTGAATTTGGCATAGTCTGCCCAGGACTATGTTCAAACCGGACGGTCCCTCTTTACTGCCTTTAGATGGCTTATTTTGCTGATTAGGTCGAGAGCCCCTGAATCCGGCATTAACCGTGGTGTTATCCGGGCTCTCTTCCTTGTTTTGGCGTTTGTTTTTATTACGCCGTGGCTTCCCGTTGCCATCCCTTATTTCGGATGTGCTGGGGTCGCTGGTGCCTTTACGGGCTAGCCAGCTGTCTTCACCCGCGCAAAAGCGGGTCATAAGGCTTGTTAGGGCTGCCATTGTCCTTGACTTTTCTTGGCCGAGGTGTCTGGCGAGCCACTCGTCGCGGATGCTGTGTTTGAATGCCGCTAAGGCTTCGGCATCCGGACAATCGACAATTTGTTTCTTTTTAGTGAGGAATCTGTTCCAAAGCTTGCGGGCAGACTCTCTGGGTGTTGGAATATGTGACTTAAATCATCACATCCGGAGGCCGGACATAAGTCCCTTGAAAATTGGCCCTGAAAGCATCCTCGAGTTCCTCCCAACCCCCAATTGAATTTTCGGGGAGGCTTTTTAACCAGTGTTGAGCTGGTCCCTTTAGCTTGAGGGGAAGGTATTTGATGGCATGGAGGTCATCCCCACGAGCCATATGTATATGCAGGATAAAGTCCTCGATCTAGACCCCTGGGTCTGTCGTTCCGCCGTATGCCTCTATGTTCACAGGTTTAAAGCCCCGTGGAAATTCATGGTCCAATACTTCTTCGGTAAAGCACAGGGGGTGAGCAGCCCCTCTGTATCTGGACGTGCTGTGGCATGTCATTGGCTGTTGTTGTGTCCGGTGTTTATTCTAAACTGGTATTTGATTGGCATAATCGGTTTGATGACCACAGTCCCTCGCCGGGGTGTGTCCTTTAGATCCATAGATGGACCTAGTTGCGCCAGCTTTCTTATCCAGGTGCTCACGTAGATCGTGTGCAGTGTCGGTAGCCGCTTTGTTGCGGTTATGGAGTGGTACGTCTAGCCTCCTGGTCGTGTTACTCTTTGGTGGAACGGCCTCGTCGTCAAATTCTGGCAGTAGCTTGCATTTTGGATAGCTCTTTGTATGGCGATCGTCGCCATATCTTTCTTCAGTGTCTAGCACTTTATTCCATCTACGATTGAGCATTTCCTGCGCGGCTTTGAGCCATTGCTTCTGCTTCTTCAGACTTCTCGCTATGGCCATAAGCTCTTTGTGGAGGTTATCTCATTCCACGCGTTCTTCCGGAATGATGAATGCATCATCGTCCGGACTGTCTTCTTGACCTAGGACGGTTTGATGAACTCGTCCCTCTAGATCATTGTCATCGGGCGTCTGCTCCGAACTGTGTTCGGCGTGACCTGGCTCGTCCTGCTCCATCGCTGGTTCCGTATGGTCGTTGTTGCCTTTGGGGTTGACCGGAGTATCGATCCTTCTGGCGCTCTTGCTGCTATTTTTACTGGTTTCGTATGGTCGTTGTTGCCTTTGGGGTTGACCGGAGTATCGCTTTGGCTTTTGCCCGGGGGTTTTATCTTCCGGATTGTCGCCGTCGTCCTCCTTGGGCGTATCCACCATGTATATGTCATGTGGCGAGGCGGAAGTCTGGCACCCCATAGATTCTGAATCTTCTCCTGCATCGTCGTCCATACCGACGGTGCCTTCGGAGTTGAAGTCAAGCACGTCGGTTAAATCATCAACCGTGGCTATGAAGTGGGTGGTGGGTGGGTGATGAGTTTCTTCGTTGTCTGCTTCCCACTCGAGCCGGACATAGTTCGGCCCGGAATTTTCTATGAAAGAGAGAGTTTTTAACGAACTCGGCATGTCGCCAAGGGGTGAGTGCTGGAAGATATCCGCAGCAGTGAACTCCATTACCGGAGCCCAACCTGGCTCAACTGGCTTTGGAGCGTGCAGACAGGAACCAACATCCGGATGCAAATCCGGGGGTCTGAAGTCACAGTCCACCACTAAGGTGAGACCCGTGTTCGGCTCGGCCGCTGATGAGTGTACAGCCTGCGGGACGGGGTCCAACCCTCCGTCTTTAGGCAGCGCAGCCTGTTCCAGATTTAGGTCCAGGGCTACCGCAGGGGCGATATCCCGAGCTTTGTCCGACAGTAGGTCTAAGCCGTGCTCGTCATGACTGTTCGACGCTCCTGGCGCAAGCCTAAATCCGTTGAAGATCAAGTCTCCGCGAATATCCGTCGTGTAGGTGAAGTTTCCGAACCTGACCTGGTGGCCAGGGGCATAGCTATCGATCTGCTCCAGATGGCCAAGTGAATTGGCCCGCAGTGCGAAGCCGCCGAACACGAAGATCTGTCCGGGGAGAAAAGTCTCCCCCTGGACCGTGTTGTTGACGATTGAAGGCACCATCAAGCCCTGCAGCGACGACACAGAGGAACTCTCAATGAAAGCACCAATGTCGGTGTCAAAACCAGTGGATCTCGGCTAGGGGGTCCCGATCTGTGTGTCTAGGCTGATGATAACAGGAAGCAAGGGACACAGATGTTTACCTAGGTTCGGGCCCTCTCAATGGAGGTAAAACCCTACTTCCTGCTTGATTAATATTGAAGATATGGGTAGTACAAGAGTAGATCTACCACGAGATCGTAGAGGCTAAACCCTAATAGCTAGCCTATGATGGTATGATTGTAATTGTGATAGGCCTTCTAAGGACCAACCTCTCCGGTTTATATAGACACCAGAGAGGGCTAGGGTTTACATGGAGTCGGTTACAAAGGAAGGAAACACAATATCCGGATCGCCAAGCTTGCCTTCCACGCCAAGGAGAGTCCCATCCGAACACAGGCCGAAGTCTTGAGTCTTGTATCTTCACGCTTCAATAGTCCGGACGTTGTACACAGTCCGGCTGTCCGGATACCCCCTAATCCAGGACTCCCTCACCGCACACGACTAAGAGAAACTTTAATGTGCCTTTGGGGTGCCCCCTCCCACGAATATAAAGGAGGGAGGGAGGAGGCCGGCCGGCCCTAGGGGGCGCTCCCAAGGAGGGGAGTCCTACTAGGACTCCAAGTCCTAGTAGGATTCCACCAAGAGGATGTCGGGGAGGTTGATTCCACCAACACCTATGGGGACAGGGCCCCTTTCGGTTCGGCGAGGGCGGAGGTCGCACAAAGAGCGGATCGAGGCAGTACACGCGAGCGGTTTTACCCAGCTTCGGGCCGCACGGATGCGTAAAACCCTACTGCTGCTTGTTTGTGTGTATTGAATTCTTGCTCAGGAGCGATGGACGCTGCCAGACTGAGCGTGGGAGTGTTTTTGGTGTTTCGGATGAGCCGAATCGGCCGAGCCCCCCTCCCCAACCCCTTCTACGTTGCGCCTGGGCCTCCTTTTATACTTTCAAGGGGTCACCGACAGGGGGCAACGTAGACAAGAAGGGTAAAAATGGAAAAGGATGCGGTAGGTGCAGCTACCGCCACTGTGGATACAGTGCACCCTACCTAACTCTGTCGGCAGGGGACAAGGGCATTAAATGCCTGTCTGAGTTGCCTAAACAGTGCAAAAAGTGACCGTTAGGAGCGCCACCGTTTGCCACGATGGCCTTCTCTTCATCTCCGCTTGCCACCTCGCACCCCTAGCTGCACAGCCTCCTGCCACGTGTGCTTGGGAGAGTCCTAGAGCGACACTCTAGCAGGTGTGCTGGAGCGCGGGCACGAAGTGGGGGTTTCCCGCGGCAAGCTCCTTGCCGCGGTCGTCGTCTTGTCGTGCTTGGGAGCTTGTCGCTCACCGGGCCTTGCCGGGACGCAGGGCGCGTCACGGCAAGCTTTCTTGGTATGCCTTGAGTGGCCTTCCCGGCAAGCTCCACTTGCCGGGGTCTTGTCTCTTCCTGGCAAGCTCCTCTTGCCGGGGCCTGGGTTGGCCTTCCCGGCAAGCTCCTCTTGCCGGGGCCTTGGTTGGCCTTCCCGGCAAGCTCCTCTTGTCGGGGCCTTGGTTCGAGTACTTTATTCTTGAATGGTCTTCAAGGGAGCCACGGAGGGTCTTGGCGGTCACCCGGCAAGCCTTGCCGCGGGATGCTGCGACTGCCCGTGCACAAGTTCGGGGTACTAGGGTACCCCTACTCTAGTACACGGACAGGAGCCCCCGGGCCTGGGCCATACACGGTGCCGAGCGCTGTTGGGCCAGGCCCAAAACAGTGCACGGGCACGCGCGGCCTAGGTCACGCCGCATATCTCTCCGCTCCCACCGCGCACGCCCAGAACGGCACGCGTCAAACGCGGCGTCGTGGGTGACGCGGACGGCGTGCGCGGGGCTAAGCCCTTCGAGCATGTGTCAGGCCACGATGATGGGGACGGTTCACGCCCTCCTCCCTAAACGGAGGTAGGCGTGGGGGCATGGTGCATTTACTGGACGGGGCCGGTGCGCGGTTTTCAGGACGTCCACTCCCCGCGATCACGGGGCGGAGCGAGGCCGCCTCACCCGTCGCCTTGGTTCTGCATCTCCGCCACGCGGCTCCCATGCGCTTGGGGTCGCGGACGGTGGAAGTAGGAAACTGGGCGGTCGCGAGCAGAGGCAGCGGGTTGGCCTCGACTCCCTGCTCTTCTCGTGGCTTGATTCGCTGAGCGGGGCGGCCGAGCCCCCACCTCGCTCCTTTATAAAGAGCGGGAGGGGAGCGCAGAAACCCGCACTCTCTCATCTCCTCCTTTCTTCAGCTTCTGCTCCCCTTTCTCTCATCCGCCATGGAGAAAGGGAACCCAGGCCCTTCATCGGTGGCGGCGAGGGTTGCCGCCAGACAGCGCATCTCTCCCTCTTCCGCGCCCATGGTGGCAGAGCCAACCATAAGGGGAAGAGGGAGGGGGCGAGGTCGCGGACGAGGTCGAGGACGAGGTCGAGGCGCTCGGGGAAGAGGCGGACGGGGCGGCGCGTCAACTTCACCTCCGCCGGCGGCTCCTCCCCCCACGGCGGTCCATATAGGGGACGACCCTTGCGAGTTCTTCGTCAGGCTGCGCCGGGCGCCTCGTCGTCGCCTCCGGCTTCCAGCTCCGTTTGCGCGCGCGATGGAGTTGGACCCGCCCGAGACACTGAGACCTCCATTTTAAGTTGATGGAGGGCGATCTCCTCTCCGTCAAGGCCTTCGGGTGCTTCGGCACTCGGGCGAAGTGCAGCGTGGACAGCTCCTCCGACAGTGAAGGCTCCTCCTCGAGCGAGAGTGACGAGGAGGAGAGCGACAACGACGATGAGGATAGCGGGCGGCGGGGTGGCGGGTCCGACTAGGCGTCGGGCGCCGCTTTGCTCGGCACCGGCGGCCCCATCATCTGTGTCGCCGGCTCCTTGAACTCCCCGGGGTCGTCTCCTTGGGCGGCTGGCGTAGGGAGGCTGCGGAAGGGGAAGAGGGCTGGCGACAAGGCCGTCAGGTCGGAGTACGAGGGCGTGGTGCCCTCGACAGCGTGCTGACGTCCTGTCGCCCCGTGTTCAGGCCCCGCTTCCGGCGCCGCCATCGCCGTCCAGACTTCGGACGGCCCCCGGGATGTTCTCTTGGTGTCTTCTGGCACCCGTAGCTCGCCTAGGCACTCCTTTTGCCCTTTTCACCTCCTTGACCTGTCTCCTGAAGAGAGGGACATGAAAGGGATTACGGGCATCTTATCTTTTCAATTTGTAAGCCTTCGGGCCTTAGCTGTATCTAAAACTTGTAATCCTCTCTTTCATGTTTTTCATCCTCTATGGACTGTACCTGAGTGGGATGTTTTTTAATGGAAAGGGGATGTTTGCCGGGTTATTTGTCTCGTGAGTTGAACCCACGCCAAGGAACAAATCCTTGGTGTCCCTTGGACAGACATTTCATCTCCCGGCAACAAGCCCTATCGCCTTCCCACGTCGCTCGACCTTTCTCACGCCTTTGACGGAGGCGGGAACGAGGTGGGTGCGGTCTCCTCGTTTCATCCCTTTGCTACCGCGACTACGACCAAACTTGGCCCCGGGAACGAGCCTCAGGGCCTAGAGTTGAGGGAGCACGACAGTTTTCGGGAAGAAACGCGGTTTCGCATTCCCCAGTCCATAAGAGGATGCATGATGAGGGATGAAAGACTTATCTGATATTGCAGCCCCCGGCAACTCTGGTTTGCCGTGGATGATTCTTGGCACTCGCAGCCCCCAGCGATACTGGCTTGCCGGGGAGGCTTTTATCTTCCAGCAGAGAACTTTGACGTTCTCGATGCCGGCTTCCGGCAAGCTTGTTGCCAGGAAGGCTTTTATCTTCGGCAGAGAACTTCGACGTTCTCGATGCCGGCTTCCGGCAAGCTTGTTGCCAGGAAGGCTTTTATCTTCGGCAGAGAACTTTGACGTTCTCGATGCCGACTTCCGGCAAGCTTGTTGCCAGGAAGGCTTTTATCTTCGGCAGAGAACTTTGACGTTCTCGATGCCGGCTTCCGGCAAGCTTGTTGCCAGGAAGGCTTTTATCTTCGGTAGAGAACTTTGACATTCTCGATGC
>NC_041389.1:300051503-300102119 GCF_002162155.2 Triticum dicoccoides
GATGCCGACTTCCGGCAAGCTTGTTGCCAGGAAGGCTTTTATTTTCGGCAGAGAACTTTGACATTCTTGATGCCGGCTTCCGGCGAGCTTGTTGCCAGGAAGGCTTTTATCTTCGGCAGAGAACTTTGACGTTCTCGATGCCGGCTTCCGACGAGCTTGTTGCCAGGAAGGCTTATGGCGAAGAACTTCGTTGTTCTCGACACCGGCTCCCGGCAAGATCGTTGCCGGAAAGGCTTATGGCGAAGAACTTCCTCGTTCTTGACACCGGCTCCCGGCAAGATCGTTGCCAGAAAGGCTTATGGCGAAGAACTTCGTCGTTCTTGACACCGGCTCCCGGCAAGATCGTTGCCGGAAAGGCTTATGGCGAAGAACTTCGTCGTTCTTGACACCAAAAAGATTGGTCCTAAGGGCGCTGCCAGCCCCCGGGCCATAACTGCGTTTAAAACATAACAAGTGATTAGCATCCGAAATGCACTTAACTCGCTTGCGAATTTTGACTTTTGCTGCATATTCCCTATGCCTGCTGGAAAGCTTTCCCGTGCGTACGATCCAGCCAGCAGCGCTTGAGGGAACGGGCCCTTAGCGGCTATTCGGGAACATCGCCTCCCGGAAAGGTTTACCTTCTTGGTTCTAGCGCAACCGCACAAGTTGCCGAGCGGACTCGAGGCAACATGGAGCGCAACTAGTCCCGAGAAGGCTCCTTGGCATACAGGTCTATGCAGAAATCAAAAATAAATAGCGCATGCTATCTTCCTGTTCAACCTCTCTTTGTACGTCCACCCTACGCTTTCTAGGGAAACTTGTCAGTGCAGGCACCCTTGCCGCGAGCGCCGAGTGCGGAACTTCAGCAGCCTGTTGGCGGGGTCGCTACCGACAAGCAACCTTGTCGCAACTAGTTGCAGCTCGCTTAAGTTGTTGAGCGGACTCGAAACAAAGTAAGGGCGCTAGCGGCTCACTTAATTTGCTGAGCGGACTCGAAGCAAAGTAAGGGCGCTAGCAGCTCACTTAAGTTGTTGAGCGGACTCGAAACAAAGTAAGGGCGCGACTAGCTACGAGTTGATTCCTCCGTGCACAGGTTTTCCGTACAAAGAACAAGATCTCCGAGGCGGATAACCTTATATAGAAAGGAAATATCTAAAGTTTCGCACGACTTAGCTTTTCTGTTGCCGCACTGGCGTCGTTCTTTTGCTCGCCCACTTCTTAGGAGCCATGACGATGAAGAACAGCTGAGCCCTGATGTGGACGGAACAGCTGCCGTCGAAGCAACCCCCTACCTGGCGCGCCAGAGATGTCGGGGAGGCTGATTCCACCAACACCTATGGGGACAGGGCCCCTTTCGGTTCGGCGAGGGCGGAGGTCGCACAAAGAGCGGATCGAGGCGGTACACGCGAGCGGTTTTACCCAGCTTCGGGCCGCACGGATGCGTAAAACCCTACTGCTGCTTGTTTGTGTGTATTGAATTCTTGCTCAGGAGCGATGGACGCTGCCAGACTGAGCGTGGGAGTGTTTTTGGTGTTTCGGATGAGCCGAATCGGCCGAACCCCCCTCCCCAACCCCTTCTACGTTGCGCCTGGGCCTCCTTTTATACTTTCAAGGGGTCACCGACAGGGGGCAACGTAGACAAGAAGGGTAAAAATGGAAAAGGATGCGGTAGGTGCAGCTACCGCTACTGTGGATACAGTGCACCCTACCTAACTCTGACGGCAGGGGACAAGGGCATTAAATGCCTGTCTGAGTTGCCTAAACAGTGCAAAAAGTGACCGCTAGGAGCGCCACCATTTGCCACGATGGCCTTCTCTTCATCTCCGCTTGCCACCTCGCACCCCTAGCTGCACAGCCTCCTGCCACGTGTGCTTGGGAGAGTCCTAGAGCGACACGCTAGCAGGTGTGTTGGAGCGCGGGCACGAAGTGGGGGTTTCCCGCGGCAAGCTCCTTGCCGCGGTCGTCGTCTTGTCGTGCTTGGGAGCTTGTCGCTCACCGGGCCTTGCCAGGACGCAGGGCGCGTCACGGCAAGCTTTCTTGGTATGCCTTGAGTGGCCTTCCCGGCAAGCTCCTCTTGCCGGGGTCTTGTCTCTTCCCGGCAAGCTCCTCTTGCCGGGGCCTGGGTTGGCCTTCCCGGCAAGCTCCTCTTGCCGGGGCCTTGGTTGGCCTTCCCGGCAAGCTCCTCTTGCCAGGGCCTTGGTTCGAGTACTTTATTCTTGAATGGTCTTCAAGGGAGCCACGAAGGGTCTTGGCGGTCACCCGGCAAGCCTTGCCGCGGGATGCTGCGACTGTCCGTGCACAAGTTCGGGGTACTAGGGTACCCCTACTCTAGTACACCGACAGAGGGAGAGAGGGGGAAGGAAGGAGTGGGAGAGGGAGTAGGAAAGGGGGGCGCCGCCCCCCTTCCCTTGTCCTATTCGGACTCCAAGGGGAGGGGGGCGGCCTGCCCCGGCCGCCCTCCTCTCTCTGCAATAGGGCCCATGGTGGCCCATTAGTTCCCCTGGGGGGTTCCGGTAACCCCTCCGACACTCTTTTAGCCGAAACTATCCGAAACACTTCTAGTGTCCGAAGAACATGGTCCAATATATAGTTCTTTATGTTTCGACCATTTCGAGACTCCTCGTCATGTCCGTGATCTCATCGGGACTCCGAACAATCTTTGGTACATCAAACCACGTAACTCATAATACAAATCGTCATCGAACATTAAGCGTGCGGACTCTACGGGTTCGAGAACTATGTAGACATGACCGAGACACATCTCCGGTCAATAACCAATAGCGGAACCTAGATGCTCATGTTGGCTCCTACATATTCTACAAAGATCTTTATCGGTCAAACAGCATAACATCATACGTTGTTCCCTTTGTCATCGGTATGTTACTTGCCCGAGATTCGATCGTCGGTATCATCACACCTAGTTCAATCTCGTTACTGGCAAGTCTCTTTACTCGTTCCATAATGCATCATTCCATAACTAACTCATTAGTCACATTGCTTGCAAGGCTTATAGTGATGTGCATTACCAAGAGGGCCCAGAGATACCTCTCTGAAACACGGAGTGACAAATCCTAATCTCGATCTATGCCAACTCAACAAACACCATCGGAGACACCTGTAGAGCATGTTTATAATCACCCAGTTACGTTGTGATGTTTGATAGCACACTAAGTGTTCCTCCGGTATTTGGGAGTTGCGTAATCTCATAGTCATAGGAACATGTGTAAGTCATGAAGAAAGCAATAGCAATAAACTAAACGATCATAGTGCTAAGCTAACGAATGGGTCTTGTCCATCACATCATTATCCTAATGATGTGATCCCGTTCATCAAATGACAACACATGTCTATGGTCAGGAAACTTAACCATCTTTGATTAACGAGCTAGTCAAGTAGAGGCATACTAGGGACACTTTGTTTTGTCTATGTATTCACACATGTATCAAGTTTCCAGTTAATACAATTCTAGCATGAATAATAAACATTTATCATGATATAAGGAAATATAAATAACATCTTTATTATTTCCTCTAGGGCATATTTCCTTCACTTCCTGCTCGCTCTCAATGATCATATTGTCCAAGATGACACAGCAAGTCATGATCTCCCATATTTGATGTTTCGACCAGGTCTGAGCAGGGTACCGGACAACAGCAAATCGAGATTGGAGCACACCAAATGCCCGCTCGACATCCTTCCTGCAAGCCTCCTGAACCTTGGCAAAGTGGGACTTCTTGCGTCCTGGCACAGTGTTTGAGATAGTCTTCACAAATGTCAACCATCTCGGATAGATGCCATCAGCTAGGTAGTACCCCTTGTTATAGTGATGCCCATTGACCTCGAAGTTCACTAGAGGAGAATGACCTTTAGCGTGGAGAGCGCCTCCTCATCGTCCGAGTCCATTGCCGAGTAGGAAAATCACCGAACACCTTGTGGGTGTGGTGGGTGCACACCCGCCGGTACACTGCCCTGCACGGCCGGAACGCTGAAATAATCTCCTGGACGGTGGTGGAGAGGTTGCCACAGCGAAATCTCTTCTCTTTTCCGGCGGGGAATGGCCTATCTAGCGGTGGTGGGCGGTGGGCGGCACTGGGATTGGTGATACGTCTCCAACATATCTATAACTTTTGATTGTTCCATGCTATTATATTACCCCTTTTGGATGTTTATGGGCTTTAGTTTACACATTTATATCATTTTTGGGACTAACCTACTAACCGGAGGCCCAGCCCATATTGCTGTTTTTTTTGCCTATTTCAGTATTGCGAAGAAAAGGAATATCAAACGGAGTCCAAACGGAATGAAACCTTCGGGAGCGTGATTTTTGGAACGAACGTGATCCAGAGGACTTGGAGTGCAAGTCAAGAAGCAACCGAGGCTCCCACGAGATAGGAGGCCGCGCCCCCCTGTAGGGCGCCCCCTGTCTCGTGGGCCCCTCAGGCGGCCACCGACGTACTTCTTCCTCCTATATATACCTAAGTATCCCGAAAACATCCAGGGGCACCACAAAACACAATTCCACCACCGTAACCTTTTGTATCCGCGAGATCTCATCTTGGAGCCTTCGCCGGCACACTGTCGGAGGGGGAATCGACCATGGAGGGCCTCTACATCAACATCCTTGCCCCTCTGATGAGTTGTGAGTAGTTTACCACAGACCTACAGGTCCATAGTTATTAGCTAGATGGCTTCTTCTCTCTTTTTGGATCTCAATACAATGTTCTCCCCCTCTCTTGTGGAGATCTATTCGATGTAAACTCTTTTTGCGGTGTGTTTTTCGAGATCCGATGAATTGTGGGTTTATGATCAAGTTTATCTATGAATAATATTTGAATCTTCTCTGAATTCTTTTATGTATGATTGAGTTATCTTTGCAAGTCTCTTCGAATTATCGGTTTGGTTTGGCCTACTAGATTGATCTTTCTTGCCATGGGAGAAGTGCTTAGCTTTGGGTTCAATCTTGCGGTGTCCTTACCCAGTGACAGAAAGGGTTGCAAGGCACGTATTGTATTGCTGCCATCGAGGATAACAAGATGGGGTTTATATCATATTGCATGAGTTTATCCCTCTACATCATGTCATCTTGCTTAATGCGTTACTCTGTTCTTATGAACTTAATACTCTAGATGCAGGCAGGAGTCGGTCAATGTGTGGAGTAATAGTAGTAGATGTAGGCAGGAGTCGGTCTACTTGTTATGGACGTGATGCCTATATACATGATCATGCCGAGATAATCTCATAACTATGCGCTTTTCTATCAATTGCTCGACAGTAATTTGTTCACCCACCATAATACTTATGCTATCTTGAGAGAAGCCACTAGTGAAACCTATGGCCCCCAGGTCTATCTCTTATCATATTTGTTTTCAATCTACCTTTATTTGCATCTTTACTTTTTTGCATCTATATTATAAAATACCAAAACTATATTTATCTTATCATACTATCTTTATTAGATCTCACTTTCGCAAGTTGCCGTGAAGGGATTGACAACCCCTTTATTGCGTTGGTTGCGAGTTCTCAGTTTGTTTGTTTAGGTGCGTGGGACTTTTGAGGAGCCTCCTACTGGACTGATACTTTGGTTCTCAAAAACTGAGGGAAATACTTACGCTACTATCGCTGCATCACCCTCTCCTCTTTGAGGAAAACCAACACAAGCTCAAGACGTAGCAATTGGCAGGGTGGCGGCCGAGTGTGCGGGGGGTGGGAGGCGAATCTCGATGATTGGCTTGACGTTTTGCCTGACAGTGTGGCCCAGGTGTGTTTTTCCCTTGCACCGGAGGCCCCGAGCGCCCCTAGTGCGCCAGGTTCGGCCTGCGATTGTTGGGCCCAAAAACGGGCCGAGTCGGCGGATTTCGGCGTCTTGGGGGCGCAACTGGGGCATTGTTTCTGTGTCGTCACATCAAAAGTCGCCTGGGGGGGCCTGTTGGGGGCGCGGCTGGAGTTGCTCTTAGGGCACACTCGACTTCACTCTCCTTTCGAGTGAACGGACCAAAAGGCAGCCCGCGAAGCTCAGATCTAGGATCTCTCGTTGTCTATAGTAAAAAATGCAGAGCTGAATAAACCAGGATTGTCACACACCAATTTACATAATTGATGTGTCTCATGTGTCAGCCCAGGAATGATACCGACACGTGTCTTAACAATTAAACTAAGTGACACGATCAGATGCTAAGCTTATGCTTGCGTCTATCCATCACATCATTCTCCTAATGATGTGATCCCGTTTTTAAATACAACTCTTGTCTATGGTTAGGGAATTTTAACCATCTTTAATCAACGAGCTAGTCTAGTAGATGCTCATTAGGGACACAGTGTCCGTTTATGCATCCATGCATGTATTTGAGTTTCTGGTCAATACAATTATAGCATGGAGATTGGAGAGTAAACATTTATCAAGAACAAGGAAATATGATAATAATAATTTCATTATTGCCTCTAGGGCATATTTTCAACAACTGACCAGTTGCTTATATATGTGTGAAACCTGTTATCTGTCTCCTTATTTCTCTTTTAGAGTAATATCTCTGACGCCAGGTAGAACTCTAAGGAAGATAGTGAGTCAAACCCATTGCTCGTACATATCACTTATATTGCAGCGAAGAAGGAAAAACATCTTGAATAGCGAGATAACCCCAAAGTCATGCGTTGATGTAGAGTTCAAGCTACTCGCTAGTAGCTGTGACACAAGCTCGATGAAGTTGCCGCCTGAATCAGTTTGACTTCTTCATTCTTAACTTCAAACGAAAAGATGGTTCAGCTAAGCTCCGACTCAAAGTCCAATCTCTAAAGAAGATCACAGAGAACTCCAGTGCATACCTTATTGCTAAGCGGCTAGATCTGGAGGGTATATGCTTCAAACAAGGGCGGGCTAATCATCTTGCTCAGCTGCTTGCGCAGCTGCATCAGGGCTAGGCTAACCATTTTTAAGCTATCTTGAAGTGCTCTAGGTTCTGTATATTGTTTTCTTGGTGCATTTATTTGCACTGGTGGCTACCTTTGATTCCTAGTGTATGTAATTGGATGTTTGGTTGCACTTTATTATCATTGGTGGTGAACTTTGATGTCCAGTGGATGTAATATGTTGTAGTTTCTTTATTGTATAGTCTAGTTTTATTCTTAATTACTATGCCAAAATTTATTTATGGTATAGTGTAGGTTAATTTATGGTTACTTTATATGCTATCGTCGCTCTCTGAGAAGGCAAAAAGCTTTGATTGTGGCCAACAGAACAAAACATTACCGGTCCGTAAGTGGTACAAAAAAATACATGTCGCAAACGGGCTGGCCCACAACTCATCATGGATTGCATGGACCCTGGTCCTCATATGGGCCCATAATCATCACGGGTCATTAACAAGCCTAAACATAAAGTGGCATCCATATAGTTTCGTGCCTTTAATAGGCCGAGTAAACTATAGGCCTTAATTAGGGCCGAAGATACCATGGGCTTTTTAGTAGGATTAAAAGTAGATTGGACTTGAATTGTGCCAAAAAATTTATGGGCCAATAGCATGCTGAAATATACCTCAACCCATGATTGGCCCAATTATATGACAGACCGTTAACAAGCCGAAATATATCTCGGGCCTTGGTTGGCCCAATTACCCATGCTGTTGGGCTTTGTCGAAATAAATGTTGATGCGGGAGTTTATGTTGATCACAACATAGGAGCAACAACTGCCATATGTAGGAACCGAGATGGGGCATACTTGAGTTCTTCTGTGTTGGTAATTCAGGGGATGATCGATCCCTTGGTTCTAGAAGCAATAGCAGGAAGAGAAGCTCTCTCACTAGCAGAAGATCTTGGCTTGCAATATTTACACATAGCTTCAAATCGCAAAGAGGTGGTGAATGGAATCTGAGATGGTACTGCGGGCTCATTCGGAGGAATCATCAAGGAGATACGGAGAGGAAAAAGGCCTTTATTTCATGTAATTTTGTTCATGAATTTCAAGCTACTAATTATGAAGCTCATAAGATAGCTAGACTTGGTACTTTGTTACCTTAGGGTAGACACATTTGGTTGGGCGTACCCCATTATATTTTTCTAATTCCCGCAAACATTGCAGTAGATAAATAAAGTTTGTGTGTCTTTGCTAAAAAAGCAGGACGAAAGCAAATTTGGGCCATAAATGGGAGTAGGGCGTTTTGGTGCCCAGGCTCATCTGCACCCGGTTAGAAAAAATCATAAAATTCAAAAAATCAAAAAATTCCAAACGAAAATTGTGCAGTAGAAACTTTGATGCGTGAGGCCCGCTCCCAATTTCAAGTCATTTGGACATCTGAGCAGCTCTCAGCAAAAAAGAAAATCAGGCCAAAACAGTACATGAACAATAAACATTTTTACAGACCCCTAATTTGTATTTTTTGCTGAGAGCTCCTCAGATGTCCAAATGATTTGAAAATTGGAGAGGACCTCACGTGTCAAATTGTCTACCTCACATAAAAAATTGGATTTTTTTTGAATTTTTTCTAATATTTGTTTTGATTTTTTTCGTCAGTGCGGGTGCAGGATGGATTTTCGTATAAATGGGCCCAATTGTACTAATGCCTTTAACAGGCCGATAGCCAGGTTGGTCTGAATTTATCCACGAAGGCGATGAGACGTTATTAGGCCAAAAGTAACTTCAGGCTAGGAATGGGCCCAAAATGTAGCATGGGTCGTTAAATGGCCGAAAGTGACACCAGGCCAAAAGCGGCCCAATTACACCAAGGGCCGCTAATAGGACGAAATAAATATCTGGTAGAAATAGGAAAAATTGTACAAATGGGCCTTTAACAGGCCAAAAGACACACCAGGCCTTAATTGGATCCAAAAACATAGTGGACTATTAACATGCCGGATCTTTATATGGGCCCTAATTTGGCCCAAAGACATGGCAGACCGTTAATGGGCCGACCTAGTAGTATTTGACCAAATCTTATGAGCCTTTGACTGGGCCGACCTTTTTAACCTAAATGGACCATTGTTGGGTCATGGCACATGTCGATGTTTCATAGGTGTGTCTCGTGCATTGGATGGATGACCTTTGTCGCAACGCAGAGCTGACGCGTGGTTCTGTTGGTGAATGACAAATTGACACGTGGAAAATCTTCATTGGTCGGGGTGGTTAACGGGTATCGGATCCAAAAGCAGCACTCGGTAGCTTAAAGGCAACCCGTTACGGTGGCAACCATGTGTCGGTTACCCTTGATGAATTCACTTCCAGATGATGCGCCATTTATCATCACGGAAGTGAACACTTCCATGATGATAAATGGATTATTGTCATGGAACACTTCCACAATAGCACAAGTATGACTATCTTGATTCTGTCATAAAATCGTTATGGATGTGCATGCGCATTACAGAAAACATGACCTGTTGTGACAAACGCGTATCATCACAGAAGTGTTTATTTGCAGTGCCATCTGCTATCATTTATAGGATAAATTATAGCTTCCTCCAAAAGTTTTAGTATTTCATTCCTTACCAATTCCTTCATTTTCAGATTCAGTCCGCGTTAATGATCAACAACTGGTTTGGTATCGGGCCCCATATGAATTTTATGTTGACACATAGAAAGACTAATGCCTTTAAGATCATCTAGAGTATATCCAATTGCATCATGATGTTTCTTTAATGTTTTCAGCAATCTCTTTTCTTCGTGCGTTGAAAGGTTAGCATTGATAATAACAAGATATATTTTCATTTCATCAAGATTAGCATGCTTCAATGTATTAGGGAGTTTCTTTAATTCAAACACAGGATCACCCTTAGGTGGAGGAGAATGTCCTAAAATTTCAACAAGCAAGTTATGCTTAAGAATATGTTCTTGCCTAAATAATATTTCATCTATTTCATTTCTTTCTTGCCTATGCATACCGTTGTCATGATTTCACAAATATTGCTTTAAAGGACGAGTAGGAGGTATAACAATAGAAGGAAGACCAATAATTACATTGTAATTAGGTAAATCTTTTTAGTTAACTTGGAAAATTTAAATTCATGTGATTCATCACCAAACTTAACTTTAACATTTTCCTTAGCACAATCAATTTCAGCATTACAATATTCAAGAAGGGTCTACGAGATATAGTGGACAAAAATTTATCTTGTTCACATTTAAGTACTAAGAAATTAGTAGGATATTTGATCTTACCGAACAAGACTTCAAAATTTCTTACAATCCCAAGTGGTGAAAATGGTATCCCTATTTACAATCTTAATAGTGACATCAATCTCCTCTATCTCAACAGGTGAAATGTCATGCATAACTTATTGATAGAGAGAAAAAGGAATAGCACTTATACTAGCACCAATATCACACAACCCATGATAACAATGATCTCCAATCTTAACAGAAACAACAGGCACACCAACAACTCTTTCATTCTTATCTAAATTATACTATTCATTTCTAATAGGTATAGCAATTCTAGCAACATCTTCATAGAAATATATAACATGCCCATCAATATTTTCAACCAAAAGATCTTTAACCATGACAATAGGACGTTGTAGGATCGAAATTATGTCTAGAGGGGAGTGTTTAGACTACTTCACCTTAGTTGTAGGCAGATTTTAGCAATTCTAACAAGTCAAGTATCACCCTACACATGCAATTCTAAGAGTGTAGCAGTAGAAAGTAAAACATTGCACATGTAAGTAAAGGAGGGGTTTGGAGATTTCAAACGCAATGAAGACACGATAATTTTTGGCATGGTTTTGATAGGTGGTGCTATCGTATGTCCATGTTGATGGAGAAGTGAACCCACGGAGGGTAACGGTTGCACGAGTCCACGGAGGGCTCCACCCACGAAGGGTCCACAAAGAAGCAACCTTGTCTATTCCACCATGGCTTCCGTCCACGAAGGACTAGCCTCACTCGGGTAGATCTTCATGAAGTAGGCAATCTACTTGCCCTTACAAACTCCTTGGTTCAACTCCACATGATCTTCGAGGCTCCCAAGTGACACCTAACCAATCTAGGAGACACCACTCTCCAAAAGGTAATAGATGTTGTGTTGGTGATGAACTCCTTGCTCTCGTGCTTCAAATGATAATCTCCTCAACACTCAATCTCTCTCTCTCTCTCTCTCTCTCTCTCTCACACACACACACACACAGATTTGACTTGGGTAGGAGATGGATTGGAGTGTAAAGAAACTTAAAGAGGCTAGAAATCAAGGTTCAAATGGTAGGAATGGAATCTCTTGATCTCAACACTTGAGCAGGTGGTTCTCTCTCAGAAAATGAATGGTGGAAGTTGTGTTTCATTCTAATGGCTCTCTTAGAGAGTAAGTGGTGGTGGAGGGGTATAAATAGGCAGCACCAAAAATCCAACCGTTACAAGCTTTTGACCAAACTCGGTGGGACCAAAGTGATAAACTCATGAGACCAACTAGTGCAAAAGACTTGACTGTTAGCGTTGTCGGTGAGACCGACTATACCATCTCGGTGGGACCGAAGTGCAACAGCAAAGGTAGAGTCGTGTTTTGGTAATTTTGACCAGTTTCACTCGGTGATTCTGATATGAAGTGATTTCATCACAGAAACTTGGCAAGGACATCTTGGTGGGACCAAGAGCCATTTTGGGCAGACCAAAATGTTAGGGTTTTGGCTGTGGCAATAGAAGGGTCATCTTGGTGGGTCCAAAATGGATTGTATAGGTGGGACCGAATGATGATTTAGGGTTTTGGATAGATGTGTTTTGGGAAAGTGATTGAGGGTTTTTGGAGCAACATCACTGAGCACTTTGAGCAACAACCTCATCAACAATACCTCACCCCCTTTTAATAGTATCGGCTTTCCTAAGGGACTCAATGAGATCTTGGATCACTAAACCAAAAATCTAGAGTCTAGGGGTAGCCAATTCTTGTTCTCCACATTTTGAGGGGTCCACATCCATTAGTCCATGCCATGCCAATCATTGATCTTTTCTGAAATCTATCATAATGTGCATTAGATCAATGACATATATGTTGTTATTAATTACCAAAACCACCTGGGGAATAGTTGCACTTTCAGATGTTCTACTTTTAATTTGTTTAGAATGTTTGGGTGTTTTATTATAACTTTTACGAACCACAGTTGTAACCTTAGAGTGATCCTTAATTCTAACACAGAAATGAGGCTTTTCAATATAATCAGTGGTATAACAGGATTAGCAGAATAAGCTTGTATTTCAGTTTTAGAAATAATAGGTTCTTCACAAATATCTTTAATGGGTTCATGATATTTAAACCAGTTCTCTTTAGGAAGATCAATATGAGCATCAAAAGATTACAGGAATTAACTACTATCTTAGAATCAAGTCACTATTTTGCGTTAAGCTCATGAAAAACATATGTTTCTACAAAAGACTTAAAACGATTGTATTCAAGCTTTATATTGAATCTTTACCTTTGCCGACTGAGGGAGTCCTGGAATAGGGGGTCCTCGGACAGCGGGACTATATACTTTGGCCGGACTGTTGGACTATGAAGATACAAGACCGAAGACTTCGTCCCGTGTCTGGGTGGGACTCTCCTTTGCGTGGAAGGCAAGCTTGGCAATCCGGATATGTAGATCTCCTTCTCTGTAACCGACTCTGTGTAACCCTAGCCGCCTCTGGTGTCTATATAAACTGGAGGGTTTAGTCCGCAGGACGACAACAATCATAATCATAGGCTAGCTTCTAGGGTTTAGCCTCTACGATCTCGTGGTAGATCAAGATCAATCAAGCAGGAAGTAGGGTATTACCTCCATCGAGAGGGCCCGAACCTGGGTAAAAATTGTGTCCCCCGCCTCCTGTTACCATTAGCCTTAGACGCACAGTTTGGGACCCCCTACCCGAGATCCGCCAGTTTTGACACCGACATTGGTGCTTTCATTGAGAGTTCCACTGTGCCATCACGATAAGGCTTGATGGCTCCTTCAATCATCTGCAACGATGCGATCCAGGGTGAAGTTTTCCTCCCTGGACAGATCTTCATATTTGGTGGCTTCGTATTGCGGGCCAACTCGCTTGGCCATCTGGAGCAGATCGATAGCTACGCCCCTGGCCATCAGGTTAGGTTTGGAAACTTGAACTATACTGCAGACATCCACAGAGAATTGATCTTCGACGGATGCCCATGTCAGGTGCGCCGAACAGCCGCGATGAGCATGACTTAGATCTTCCATTGGACGGTGTTCGGCAGATCACACCTATGGCTGCCCCGACCCTTAATCTGGAGCAGATCGTGCCATCCAAGGATGGGTGGATGGACCCCGCCCCAGAGGCCGCACACTCATCGGCGATAGAGCCAAACACAGACTTCGCCACCAAAGAGGTCTGTGTTATTGGACCTCGGACTCGTCTTCGATCATAGGTTTCGAACCACACGCATCCATGCCTATCGACTCTGATTGGGCACCGATCATGGAGTTTACCTCCGTTGATATCTTTCAGCACTCACCCTTGGGCGACATGCTAAATTCATTGAAATCTCTCTCTCTCTCTCTCTCTCTCTCTCTCTCTCTCTCTCTCTCTGTCACGATACTCTTGGCCGAACTATGTCCGGCTCGAGTGGGAAGCAGACGACGAAGGAATTCATTCCCCACCCACCACCCACTTAATAGCCACTGTCGATGACTTAACCGACATGCTTGACTTCGACTCCGAAGACATCGACGATATGGACGACGATGTTGGAGATGAACAGGAACCACCGCGCACAGGGCGCTGGACAGCCACCTCATCATACGATATATACATAGTGGATACACCCAAAGAAAACAACAGCGAGGAACGGAAGGATGCAACGGAGGATAATCCCCTCGAGCAGAAACCAAAGCGACAACGTAGGCGCCGCCCTAAATCCCGCCACAGTAAAAACAACGATAATAGCGCAAGAAAGAATAACACCCCGGTCGACTCCAAAGGAAACGATGACCCATGGACCCAGCGATGGAGCAGGATGAGCCAAGGGACGGTGAATATAGTCCGGAGCCGATGTCCGATGACGGCGATCCCAAGGGTAAAACTCATCAACCTGTCTCCGGAGAGGAGAATACTCCCGACAACGATGCATTCATCATCCCGGGAAAACACTTGGAACAAGAGAACCTCCATAAAAGGCTTATCGCCACAGCAAGAATCTTGAAGAAGCAGAAGCAAAGGCTTAAGGCCGCGCAGGATACGCTCAACCGCAGATGGAACAAAGTGCTCGACACTGAAGAAAAATACGGTAGCGATCGCCACACAAAGAGCTACCCAAAGCTCAAGCTACTGCCCGAATTGGACGACGAGGCCATAGAGCCCATACCGCCAAAAAATAATACGGCCGACCCACCGGACCGACCACCTCATGGCCGCGACAGGGCGGCCAATGATGCCACACACAAGTCAGAACACGATTTACGTGAGCTCCTGGACAAAAAAGCCGGTATGGCCAGGTCCATCTATGGATCTAGGAAGCATGCTCCGCGCAGGATCACAGCCACCAAAATGATCATATTGATCGAATACCAGCTTGAACACAACAACCGTTGACAGCATGCCATGACACATCCAAATACAGGGGTGCCGCGCACCCCCTATGCTTCACTGATGAGGTGCTGGATCATGAATTTTCAGAGGGATTTAAACCCGTGAATATAGAGGCATACGGCAGAACAACAGACCCTGGGGTCTGGATTGAGGACTTTATCCTTCACATCCATATGGATCATGGAGATGATCTCCATGCCATTAAATATGTGCCCCTCAAGTTGAAAGGACCAGCTCGACATTGGTTGAAAAGCCTCCCCGAAAACTCAATTCGAAGTTGGGAGGAACTTGAGGATGCTTTCAGGGCCAATTTTCAAGGGACCTATGTCCGACCTCCAGATGCAGATGATTTAAGTCACATAATCCAACAACCCAGAGAGTCAGCCCGCAAGCTTTGGAACAGATTTCTCACAAAGAAGAATCAAATCATCGGTTGCCCGGATGCCGAAGCCTTAGCGGCTTTCAAGCACAGTATCCGAGACGAATGGCTCGCCAGACACCTCGGCCAAGAAAAGTCGAGGACAATGGCAGCCCTAACAAGCCTTATGACCCGCTTCTGCGCGGGCGAGGACTGCTGGTTGGCGCGCAGTGGCACCAGCGACCCAGGCACATTCGAAGTCAGGGACGGCAACGGGAATCCGCGACTCAATAAAAACAAGCGTCGAAATAATGAAGACAGCCCAGACAACACGGCGGTCAACACCGGATTCAGGGGCTCTCGACCCGGTTAATGGAAAAATCCATTTAAAGGCAACAGAGATGGACCGTCCAGTCTAAACAAGATTCTAGACAGATTATGTCAAATTCATGGCACCCCCGAAAAACCTACAAATCACACCAACAGAGAATGCTGGGTCTTCAAGCAGGCCGACAAACTAAACGCCGAACACAAGGGGAGGGAGACACCAAGTGAAGACGACGATGAGCCTCGCCAGCCGAACACTGGGGGACAGAAAAAATTTCCACCACATGTCAAAACAGTGAACACGATTTACGCAACTCACATACCAAAGAGGAGATGCAAACGCGCACTCTGAGACGTATACGCTGTAGAGCCCATCGCCCCCAAGTTCAACCCTTGGTCGGCCTGCCCGATCACTTTCAATCGCAGGGATCATCCGACTAGTATCCAGCACGGAGGATCGGCTGCCTTGGTGCTTGACCCAATAATTGACGGATACCATCTCACCCGAGTCCTCATGGATGGTGACAGTACACTGTCCGCAAAATGGGGATAGACCCGTCAAGAATAAGCCAAAGCAGTACCACCTTTAAAGGAGTAATTCCAGGCATAAAGCCCCCCTGCACGGGCTCTCTACTACTAGAAGTTGTATTCGGTTCATTCCAAAGCGGCTATCACGCACTACTCGGAAGAATGTCCTTCACTCGTTTCAATGCCGTACCACACTACGCTTATCTTAAACTTAAGATGCCCGGTCCACGAGGCATCATTACAGTTAGCGGAAATACAGAGCGTTCCTTACGTGCGGAAGAATATGTGGCGGCTCTAGCAGCCAAACACTGAACGGCCGCTCCAAACCAGAATAAATGACCGGTTGTCAAGACCGCAGACACGGTTAGATGAGTCCGGTGCACCACTAGTCATAGCGGCCCGATAAACCCGAGCTTGGGTCGATGGATGTACCCCCATAGATGGTGCTAGGGGCTGCCCGCATGTAAAAAGGTCCATAGTTCGGCTCGACCCTATTAATACAATAATAGATTACATTTTTATGGTTCATTAAGAATAACCATCTTTTCGCACGAAGTCTTTCACCTGGGTTTTTCTTTTTTCTTACAGATGATCATCGTGCTACACCCTTCCAGGATACAGCACAACGGAGACAAAGGCGCAGACGTGCAGCAAGGCCCCGCTCAAAGGTTTCTCTTTAGATTAAGACTCTGTGTAAACCTTTTTTTAATGTCTCTTGTTGCTTCACACCCTCCGGGCACTCAACGCAATCGAGAGGGATGCTGGCATTACTGGCATTTCGTCACGCCAGACCTATGCATGTATCTGGAGATTTAGGGCTCATTATCGAGGGCGTTACTCAGCCAAGTATATGTTGTAAAGTCCGAATACCTTAGGGAGTGTTTGGCGTCGCGAGTTTGGCCTTATATGCATCAGCTCCGAATCATGTCTTTGGTTAATAGTTGGGTTTGCCCGGCTCCCGTGTTTTGCTACCTTACGTTCCGCTCTATCGGGTAAGGTGGCACCGGGAGAACTACTGTGATTGTGCCCTGGTTCACCTGGATGAGCACCTCAATAGAGAAAGCCGAAAACTGACTGTCATGATAAAGCGCGAGACTGGGCAACCACTCGATGACTCAGCGGAATCTTCGCGATTCCTCCACATTAACGAAGGACCGGTTTCCCGGTCATGTACGTACGCGCACTGAATTCGGATGGACTCGAAAGTACCAGGGGATATATAGTAGCCCCACCGTCAAACTCCTATGGCTAAGTGAAAGTGTTAAAGCTATATAGTCCGATTGCCCTGTTTGCCGCGCTATCACCTCCTTAATGGACCAAGACGTTGGATCAAGTGTGCTTACGCGCTTTTCCGAACACCCCCGCATTACATGCGTGGGGGCTGAAGCCGACGACTGCAAACTTTCAGGTTATATACATACATGAACGGCCGCACAGGAGGCACTATAATACTTTTGGGAAAAAGTATAAACACAGCCTTTATAATCAAAATAGCATTGTCTTTACAATTCAGATACATGTCACTCGAACATGGTACTCTTTGAGAACTGAGCCTCTATTAAATGGGCACCTTCTAGGACTTCTTCAAAATAGTGCTCGGCCGGGTCCTGGCCTCCGGCTGGACCCCGGGTTGCAATAGTGGTGGCCTCCATCCCTTCCCAATATGTTTTAACACGGGCAAGAGCCATCCGTGCACCCTCTATGCAAGCCAACCTCTTTACAGCATCGATATGCGGCACAGCACGAAGGAATCGTTGCACTAAGCCAAAATAACTGTCCGGCCTTGGTCCCTTCGGCCAAAGATGATCCATGACAGACCTCATGGCAAGCCCGAACAACCTATGGAGCTCGGCCCACTCGGCCATTTGTTTATTTAACAGCAGCGGACGCTTTGGAGCATTGAACTGTGACCAGAACAACCTTTCACCTCATGATCTTTCTGATCTTTGAAATATTCAGTCGCATCAGCAACACTCTTTGCCAAGTCCAAGTACGCGTCCTCAGCACTCCATAATTGATCCAGAGGGGCATACTTCGGATCTCTGAACTTCGTCCGCAACAGAAAGGGCTTCCCAGCCGTGATATCTCAGGCTTGACGAAGCTCCTCCCTTGCCGCTCTGATCTCAGAGGGAGTTTCCTTGCCTACTTCCAAGGCCTTCTATAGGTCAGCCGCTTTCGCTTGGCTTTCTTTTTCAAGGAGCTCATATTGGATGGCGGCATCTTTTAGCTCAACAGCCATCTTGGCTATTCTATCTTCACTCTGGCGATGAGCAGCCTGTTTGGCTCTTAACTCCTCGGCCGCCTTTAGGGTGGCCGCATCACTTCTCCTGGCTTGATCCTTGGCTTGGGCAAGTTCCGCCCGAAGGGTCTCCATGGCGGCAGCTCCACCTGCAGTCACCACATATTATAGATACTAGCATGAAGCTCCTCCTAATATTTGCCGACAATCCGAAAATACATACCCTGTGCCTCGTCAAGCCGCTTGTTCACAAGCGCAATGTCAGCATCCGCCACGTCAAGCTGCCGCCTCAGTTCGGCAAAATCAGCAGTTCGGTCAACCGCCGGACCCTCAGCCGCCTGCACATGAATGCAACGCGGTCATTACCTGGGACTATGATCCTCTGTTCGCCGCATCTGGATGGCAACCAGAGTCTCAGGGGCTACTATCTATACAGGGCACACCTAGCGCGTGTGGTACCATTAAAAATACATAGATCACTTTGCGTACCTCAAAGCCTCTTAGCAGGCTCGTAAAAGCTTCATTCATCCCGCTTTTGGCGGATGAAATCCTCTCAAGCACCGTACCCATTAAGGTACGATGCGCCTCTGAGATAGTCGCTTGCTCCAGAAGACCCATCAGTGTGTCCGGTTGTGCACCAGACAATCCCGGACTCTTTCTGTTGCTCTCCTTAGGAGCCGGATACTCCGTACTTCGGGCGGCCGAAGAATTACCTTCTGGCCTTTGCGGATCAGGAGAAATCCTCCGTGACGACACCTCGGGGTCATTCGCCCCATGAGGCGGGGAGGCAGGAGGAGGCGTTTCGCTCTCCATCATCTCCGGAAGAAGATCCCCCGAAGATGAACTCTGCTGAGAGGGGCTACGAGCCGGATTGCAAGATATATGTCTTGGTTATTATTCTCAGAGATAAAGCAGGATATATTTACCAAAGTACTTTTGTTCACTTACAGCTCGGTTGAGGGCTAGCCCCCTTGCGGGTGCTGTGCGGTAAGGACGCCCTCTGGGACAGGGGCCCCTGGCGAAGGTTTCTTCCCTCGTTTGGAAACCTGCACTTCCAAGTCTTCGGAGGCGGCCCTTTTCTTCCTGTGGGGAGAGGAGATTCTCGATTCACCTCCCCGATTATCCTCCTTCGTGGAGACATTAATTCCCCCGGTTTGGATGTGTAATGTATGAAGCCCGCTTTCCGCTTCTCTATTCCTCCCTTCATCTTCTCCTGATGGCACTTGATAGGGTGCACGCTCAAGCATCCTGGCTAGTACAGGATCCGGCGAGCCTTCGGGAAGGGGGGCCAAACACCTAATCCTCTCCGCCTTTCTTATCCAGTCCTGGTCGAGAGCAATTTTTCAGAATGATGTTGTGACAAATATAAAGACGACATGTTCGGTCGCGGAATTACTTACTTGGGTGTCTGGACAGTTGCAGTTGAGACCCGCATCCTCGGTGGTGTCTGGACACTTTATTCGTGATCCAAAGAACAATCCATACATCTCTTCGAGCGTCACGCCGAAGAATTGTTGAATAGTTCGCGGTCCTTCCGGATTGAACTGCCACATACGGAGAGATCGACGTTGGCATGGCAGGACCCGACAAACTAGCACTACTTGCATTACCTTGACAAGATTGACATCCCTCTTGAGGAGATCTCGGATGCGGCTTTGCAATGTCAGCACATCATTAACTGGCCCCCAGTCCAGCCCCTTGTTGACCCATGATGCCAGTTGAGGCGGAGGGCCCGAGCGGAAGGCAGGGGCGGCCGCCCGCTCTATAACTCGGGGAACTGTGATGTAAAACCACTCCCGCTGCCATAAGTCAGACACCTCCGGGAAGGAACCATTCGGCCATAGGGCGTCGGCACCTTTGCTTATTATAGCACCTCCGCACTCTGTGTGTCGCCCATCGATCATCTTCGGCTTCACATTGAAGGTCTTGAGCCCTAAGACGAAGTGTGGGGTGATGCGGAGGAAGGCCTCACACACGACGATAAACGACGAGATGTGAAGGATGGAATCTAGAGATAGATCATGGAAATCAAGCCCATAATAGAACATGAGCCCTCTAACAAAGGGATCAAGACTAAAGCCTAGCCCTCGGAGGAAGTGGGAAACAAATATGACACTCTCGTTGGGTTCGGGAGTGGGGATGACCTGCCCTTGAGCAGGCAGCCTGTGCGGGATTTCGGCGGTCAGATACCTGGCCTCCCTAAGCTTCTTGATGTGAGGAAGCCATCCACCGAACTTGAAGATCGGATCCGGACATGGTGGAAGGTTTGAAGCGCTTAGCCTGAGCCTCGGGTGTTGGAACTCAAGGTGGGGGAAGGGAAGGATCGAGCGTGGGAAAAAAAGGACCGGCCTTGGGCCCTTTATAAAGAGGGTGAATATCAAGCGTCCTCCGCGTGGCCGTTTGGAACTTTCCTAAAATCAAGGAGTCATACTAACAAGCACGGTTGGGTTACCCACACCCGTTTTAAAGAGAATCCCGTGATAAGGGGAACACAATCTCTGCTTCGACAAGACGTGCCAATAAAACCACCTCGTAACACATGTAGTGGCAGACTGGGAAAAACGGTTCGAATAATGACCGGGCCGTGGCGTGATGTCACGCTATGAAGAGTTGTCAGCATTTTAGATTTGTAGAATATTGTGCTCTCTACAGTGGTATGTGGAAATTATTTTGCAGATCCTCATATTCAAGATCTTGTATGGAATATCCGGAGAAGGAACCCGCCTTGCAATGCCGAAGACAATCTGCGCACCGGACTCATCGTCATTGAAGCCTGGTTCAGGGGATACTGAGGGAGTCCTGGAATAGGGGGTCCTCGGACAGCCGGACTATATACTTTGGCCGGACTATTGGACTATGAAGATACAAGATTGAAGACTTCGTCCCGTGTCCAGGTGGGACTCTTCTTTGCGTGGAAGGCAAGCTTGGCAATCTGGACATGTAGATCTTCTTCTCTGTAACCGACTCTATGTAACCCTAGCCCCCTCCATTGTCTATATAAACCGGAGGGTTTAGTCCGTAGGACGACAACAATCATAATCATAGGCTAGCTTCTAGGGTTTAGCCTCTATGATCTCGTGGTAGATCAACTCTTGTAATACTCATATCATCAAGATCAATCAAGCAGGAAGTAGGGTATTACCTCCATCGAGAGGGCCCGAACCTGGGTAAACATTGTGTCCCCTGCCTCCTGTTACCATTAGCCTTGGACGCACAGTTCGGGACCCCCTACCAGAGATCCGCCGGTTTTGACATCGACACCGACCTCCCAATATTCAGATTGTGTTTAATTCTTTCCATAAGATCCCATTTGAATTCATTTGTCTGTTCGAGAAAGAACTAGCAGAAGAAGAATGAAGCATTTCTTTATCGCGAAGAGAAAGCCTAGCATAAAAGTTTTGAACAATAATATCTATTTAGTGCTCATGATTGGGGCATCTGAGCATTAATTCCTCAAGTCTCCCCCAAGCATGAGCGATTCTTTATCCTTCACATGACCAAAAGTTATATATGTAATTTCGATCACAGTGAACCAGGTGCATATGATAAAATTTCTAATGGAATTCTAGCTTCGTTCAGTTCCAATCCGTGAATTAGAATCATCCAATAGACTATACAATGGCAATGTTTTTCCTCCGAAGATAAACGATAGCTTCTTTTTAACTACATCCCTTGATAATCCTACAAGCTTAAATAATGCACATAGCTCATCCATAAAAAATAAGTGCATATCAGGATGAATGGTTCCATCTCCTACATAGGGATTAACTCGCAATCTTTCCATAATACCAAGAGGAATTTCATAATAAATATTTTTCAGTGGGTGGAGGATTCTCTCTTAACAATTGTGGTCGAGCTGACGATACCTCGAACAAGCCCTCAAAGGATTGTTTTCCATAGTAATAGGTGTAGATAAAATTCAGCATGTAGAATAAATGTTTCCTTACCAAATTCCACTTAGCAAGAGTGCTACACTCCCTAACAATGGCACTAGAAAAGAGTTTTGATTACCCACAAGTATAGGGGATCAATCATAGCCTTTCGATAAGTAAGAGTCTCGAACCCAAGGAGGAGCAGAAGAAATTGATGGGCGGTTTCAGCAAGGTATTCTCTGCAAGTGATGTAAGATAGTTTGATAGCGAGATATTGGTACTCGCTTCGTAAAGAAAGGGGATCAATCACTAAAGTAGTGATCTAAACGCTCTTATATTTCTTTACCAAGGGAGTAACAAGTAACAAGTAACAAAAGTAGCAAGGTGTATCAAGTGGGCCAATCCTTAATAGTGCTATGGACAAGCCGGTGATAGTTCTTATAGTGATTAAAATGCTCTTGAGGACACATGGGAATATGGTTGAGTTACTTGCACCACAATTCATTGATTTCACGTTCATTGCCTTGATAAGTGTTATGTGGGTGGATCGGAGCTAAGGTACTGTTCTTACTTGGACAAACACCTACTTATGATTATACCCTCCATGCAAGCATCCACAAATACAAAGAGAAGTAATTAAGATTAATCTAACCATAACATTAAACATGTGGATCCAAAACAGCGCCTCACGAAACAATTCGTAAATTGGGGTTTAGGCTCCAGTCACTCTCATAACCCATCATCTACAAACTAATTCCATGATGCCTTCCCTTAGGCCTAAATATGGTGAAGTGTCATGCAGTCGACGTTCACATGACACCACTAGAGGAAGAACAACACAAAATAATATCAAAACATTGAACGGTGATCAACTTCACATGATTACTAATAACAAGACTTGTCCTCAAGAACAAATATAACTACTCACAAACTCATAATATTGAGCATGTTCAGTAGGTATAAATATGCAATCAACAATCTGAACATAATGATCTTCCACCAAGTAAACCAACTAGCATCAACTACAAGATGTAATCAACACTACTAGCACTCACAGGTACTAATATGAGGTTTGATACAAAGATTGAACGCAAGGGATGAACTAGGGTTTATAGATGATATGGTGATGGTGAAGATGTTGATGAAGACGAAGCCTCCCATCATGAGAGGAGCTTCAATTTCCCCCTCCCAAAGGGAAGTTTCCTTGGCAGAACCGCTCCACCGGAGAGAAAAAGTGCTCCGCCTTTATTTCTGCCTTGAGACGGTGATGGAAGGTCCTGAAAGTCTTCTCTTTATTTTTTTCTAGGGTAAATGGCTTCATATAGGGGGAGAACGTCGGGAGTGGACCTTTGTGGGCCCCACAAGCTTGGATGGCACGGCCTGGGGGGTGGCCTCGCCCCCTGGGCTTGTGGGCCCACTATTGCACTTCCTTGTTACTTTTTTTCCAATATTTTTTATATATTCCAAAATAAATTTTCGTAAAATTTCACTTCATTTTGAGCTCTAGAGAATTGCTATCTCTACAATAGCTTTTTCAGGCCAGAACTCCAGCTGCCAGTAATCCCTCTTTTTTGATGTATTTTGCATTTTAAGAGAGAAATGGCGTCATAAATGCGTCATAATAAGAAATATAGTTTCAAAATAAGAGAAATAATAATAGAAAATCGTGATGCAAAATGGACGTATCAGCCACCGTGTCTTGAAGCATCATGCACGCCCCCATTACTGTCCTTTACCGAAAAAGCCCCATCAACATTCAGCTTGAACCATCCTTCTGGTGGGGGTTCCCAAAGCTCCGCTGGTAGCTTGTGGGTGTGGCGTTGGCCCTCACCAGGACCGGGTGCCGCGACAGAGTGACACATCGGGTCCTCAAGGCTCCTCTTCCCTTAATCATGTCTTCGTGTGTGTGTTGCTGGATGCACAAAAGTAAAGAGATATAGCCATGCAAGAACCCGCACGATGCTTTCATCGGTGGTAGGGCCTTACCACCATAACTCTAATGGGTAGTGGACTTTGCCACATGTTTGGGCTGTCTAAGAGCATGTACAATGAGGGCGCTTAGACAGGCGCACCAGAATTTTGATCCTTGTCGATTGGCGATTGCAACGTCTAATCCCAGTATTACACATGGCATCGACACAAAAAGTTGAATCAAGGTGATTTAGGGATTTATCTAGTAGGAGATGATAGCCTTTTCCCTTGGAGATGGAAAATCCGTCCACTCGGTGACGGTGTCCTCAACTAGGGGGTACCAACCTAGTCGGCCCATAGTTCTCATGTCGGGCCTGAGGACCCTCATTCTCATAGTGGAGGACTCCGGAAGCCTCATACCTTGACGTGATCAAGACAACCTCTGCCGGAGACTTGACGTGTACTCCAAGGAGATCTCCGGTCGCCGCCATATGCATCCCTAGATCTACAACCGACTATGTAACCCTAGGTACCCCTTTGGCCTGTATATAAGCCAAGGGGTTTAGCCTGTAGAAGGGGATGACTCATCATCTCATTCACCTAGTCTTAGGGTTAGAACACAACTTACAATCTCGAGGTAGATCAAGATTGTACTCGATACACAACCATCAATGCAATCAAAGCAAAACGTAGGGTATTACCTCTTAGAGAGGGTCCAAACCTGGATAAATACCGTGTCCCCTGTCTCCGGTTACCATCGATCCGAGATCCGCAGCTCGGGACCTCCTACCCCGAGGTCTGCCGGTTTTACCACCGACATCCAGTTTTATTATTTTGCAAATTCTTAGCGCTTCGTGAATTTTGGGACTGCGACATGAGAAGCGGAGGCCGTGGGACATCTGTAATTAGAGCCTGAATTTGTGCCTTGCGTTGAAGCTCATTTTTTATTTTTTTGATAATTATCTTTTTGCATATTTTCAGTTTAAGCGTTGACTTAAATGCTCGGCATTAGAGATGCCCTAAATGGCTCTATTAGGTCTCCTCACAGCATACATGAGGAGGATATCCAACATACACGAAAAGAACAAGTACATGGTGCATGGGAAGAGAGCTTATCAAGAATCATTAAACACTAGACTAGATAACAGTATAGTACTTGGAAACCTAAGCGCAACTCCAACATGCCGACCCATTTTGTCCGCGTGCGTCCATTTGATTCGCGGTGGACAGAAAAGTCGTCCCAATGCGCCGACCCAAATGGACGTGTGTCCTATTTTCGTCCACCTGCCGACCCATTCCTGGCCCATTTTTTAGCCTCATTTGAGTCAACGCGGACATGAGACAGACGTGCGTGACGCGCGCCAACTACTCCCCCTGGCCCGCCAGTCGGTGGCAGCCTCCACCATTTCCCTCCACTTTCCCTAGAACCCTCTGATGTGGCTTGAAATTACGTCGGTATTTCCCCAAAGAAGAAGGGATGATGTAGTACAACTACGGTAGTTATTTCCCTTAGTTGTGAAACCAAGGTTATCAATCTAGTAGGAGAACCAAGCAATAGTATGTAAACGGTACCTGCACACAAAGAACAAATACTTGCAACTCGACGCATAAGAGAGGTTTGATACGTCTCCAATGTATCTATACTTTTTGATTTTTCCATGCTATTATATTATCTATTTTGTATGTTTTATATGCATCAATATGCTATTTTATATTATTTTTGGGACTAACCTATTAACCTAGTGCCCAGTGCCAGTTTTTGTTTTTTCCTTGTTTTTGACTTCTACAGAAAAGGAACATCAAATGGAGTCCAAACGGAATAAAACTTTACGGTGATTTTTCTTGGACCAGAAGAAACCTACAAGACTTGGACGACCACAAGCCGCAGGGGCGTGCCCCCAAGGCTTGTGGGCCCCTTGTAGCCCTTCCAACCCTAATCTCAGCACTATAAATCCTCAAATATCCCCCCTACACCAAAGGGCACACCAAAAATACTTTCCTTCGCCGCAAGCTTTTGTTCCCATGAGATCCCATCTCGGGGCCTTTTCCTACACTCCGCTGGAGGGGATTCAATCACGGAGGGCCTCTACACCAACCTTGCTGCCCTTTCGATGAAGCGTGAGTAGCTAGATGGCTTCTTCTCTCTCTTTGCTCTTCAATACAATGTTCTCCTCGATGTTCTAGGAGATCTATTCGATGTAATCTTCTTTACAGTGTGTTTGTTGAGATCTAATGAATTGTGGATTTATGATCAGATTATAGAGTCCTCTCTAAACTCTTCTATGCATGATTGACATAGCTTAGTAATTCTCTTTGATCTATCGATTTGGTTTGGCCAACTAGATTGGTTTTTCTTGCAATGGGAGAAGTGCTTTGTGATGAGTTCAATCTTGTGGTGTCCTCTCCTAGTGACAGAAGGGGCAGCGAGGCACGTATTATATTGTTGCCATTAAGGATAAAAAGATGAGGTTTATATCATATTGCTCGAGTTTATCCCTCTACATCATGTCATCTTGCTTAAGGCATTACTCTATTCTTATGAACTTAATACTCTAGATGCAGGCAGGAGTCAGTCGATGTGTGGAGTAATACTAGTAGATGCAGAATCATTTCGGTCTACTTTATCTCGGACATGATGCCTATATTCATGATCATTGCCTCAGATACCGTCATAAACTTTGCGGTTTTCTATCGATTTCTCAATAGTAGTTTGTTTACCCATCCTATGCTTTATTCAAGAGCGAAGCCTCTAGTGAAACCTATGGCCCCCGGGTCTATTTTCCATCATATATTTTCAGATTGATAAACCAAAAACCCCAAAAATACCTTGCTGAAATTTATTTATATTTACTTTATATTTTCTTTTTATTTATCTTTTATGCCTATCTCTATTAGATCTCACTCTTGCAAGTGACTGTGAAGGGATTGACAACCCCGTTTTAGCCTTGTGTGCAAGTGTTTGTTAGTTTGTGCAGGTGCATATATTGGAGATTTTCTTGTACATCCTACTGGATTGATACCTTGGTTCTTAACTGAGGGAAATACTTACCTTTACTTTGCTGCATCACCCTTTCCTCTTAAAGGTAAAAATGAACGCAAGCTCAAGAAGTAGCAGGGTTGTCAATCCCTCCATGGTAAAAAGATAGATTAAATTGTATAAGACTGGATAAATAGATCTCGCAAGAACACAAAATAAAAGAAGCAAATAAGAAGTGCAGCAAGGTATTTTTGGGTTTTTGGAAATATAGATCTGAAAACAATATGATTAAAGATAGACCAGGGGCCGTAGATTTCACTAGTGGCTTCTCTCGAGAAAATAGCATACGGTGGGTAAACAAACTGTTGGGCAATTGATAAAAGATCAAATAATTATGACGATATCCACGGCAGTGATCATGAATATAGGAATCACATCCAAGATTAGTAGACCGACTCCTGCCTGCATCTACTACTATTACTCACACATCGACCGCTATCCAACATGCATCTAGTGTATTAAGTTCATGGGGAAATGGAGTAATGCAATAAAAACGACGACTTGATGTAGACAAGATCTATTCATGTAGGAATAGACCCCATATTTTTATCCTTAATAGAAACGATCAATACGTGCCTCGCTACCCATTCTACCACTGGGTGAGGACACCGCAAGATCGAACCCATCACAAAGCACCTCTTCCCATTGCAAGAAAAATAAATCTAGTTGGCCAAGCCCAACCAAAGTTTCGGAGAATAAATATGAGGCTATAAATAATCATGTATATAAGAGATCAAACAAGACTCAAATAATATTCATGGATATAGATCTGATCATAAACTCAAACTTCATCGGATCCCAACAAACACAACACAAAAAGTCATTACATCAAATAGATCTCCAAGAACAACAAGGAGAACATTGTATTGAGAATCAAAAAGAGAGAAGAAACCATCTAGCTACTGCCTATGGACCAGTAGGTCTATGGTGAACTACTCACGCATCATCAGAGGAGCACCAATGAGGATGATGAACCCCTCCACGATTGTGTTCCCCTCCGGCAAAGTGCCGGGATAGGGCTCTAGATTGGATCTCGTGGTTCTAGAACTTGTGGCGGCTGGAATTGTGTTTCATCGACTTCCCTTGGGTTCCTGGAATATTTGGGTATTTATAGAGCTGAGAGGCAGTGCAGGAGACTCCCATGGGCCCCACAACCCATCAGGGTGTGCCTGGGCCTCCTGGCGCACCCTGGTGTCTTATGGGCCCCATGGGCCTCCCCTCTGGGCTTCCTTGGCTCCCAAGTTGTCTTCTCGTCCAAAAAATCTCCCAAAAGTTTCACCGGGTTTGGACTCCATTTGGTACTGATACTCTGCAAAGTAAAAAACAAGCAAAAAACAACAACTGGCACTGGGCACTATGTCATTAGGTTAGTCCCAAAAAATGATATAAAATTGCTATAAAATGATTGTAAAACATCCAAGAATGATAATATAACAGCATGGAACAATCAAAAGTTATAGATACGTTCGAGACGTATCAGCATCCCCAAGTTTAATTCCTGCTCGTCCTCGAGTAGGTAAATGATAAAAACATAATTTTTGATGTGGAATGTTGCATGATATGTCTCCGTCGTATCTATAATTTTTTATTGTTCCATGCCAATATTCTACAACTTTTACATACTTTTGGCAGCAATTTATATGGTTTTCTTGGACTAACATATTGATCCAGTGCCCGATGCCAGTTCCTGTTTGTTGCATGTTTTTTGTTTCGTAGAAAATGCATATCAAACGAAGTCCAAACACGATAAAAACTTACGGATATTTTTTTGGAATATATGTGATTTTTGGGAAAAGAATCAACGCGAGACGATACCCGAGGGGGCCACAAGGCAGGGGGTGCGCCCAGGGGGTAGGGCGTGCCCTGGGCCCTTGTGGCCACCTCGTAAGGCGGTTGGTGCCCTTCTTTCGCCGCAAGAAAGCTAATATCTGGATAAAAATCATGTTAAAATTTCAGCTAATCGGAGTTATGGATCTCCGGGAATTTAAGAAATGGTGGAAGGCCAGAATCTGGGAGTGCAGAAATAGAAGGAAACAAAGAGAGAGAGAGAGAGAGAGAGAGAGAGAGAGAGAGAGAGAGAAAGAGAGAGAGAGAGAGAGAGATCCAATCTCGGAGGGGCTCTCGCCCCACCGCCGCCATGGAGGCCATGGACCAGAGGGGAAACCCTTCTCCCATCTAGGGGGAAGGTCAAGGAAGAAGAAGAAGGAGGGGGGATGTCTCCCCCTCTCTCTCGATGGCGCTAGAACACCGCCGGGGCCATCATCATGACGGCGATCTACACCAACAACTTCGCCACCGTCATCACCAACTCTCTCCCCCTCTATGCAGCGGTGTAATACCTCTTCTCCCCGCTGTAATCTCTACTTAAACATGGTGCTCAACGCTATAAATTATTTCCCAATGATGTATGGCTATCCTATGATGTTTGAGTAGATCCATTTTGTCCTATGGGTTAATTGATAATCATGATTGGTTTGAGTTGCATGTTTTATTATTGGTGATGTCCTATGGTGCTCTCCGTGTCGCGCAAGCATGAGGGATCCCTGCTGTAGGGTTTGCAATATGTTCATGGTTTGTGTATTGTCTGCATTGTGTGAGTGATAGAAACACAAACACGGATAATTAAGTGGGTTATTGCATATGGGAATAAAGAGGACTTGATACTTTAATGCTATGGTTGGGGTTTACCTTAATGATCTTTAGTAGTTACGAATGTTTGCTAGAGTTACAATCATAAGTGCATATGATCCAAGGAGAGGACGTATGTTAGCTTTGCCTCTCCCTCATATAAAATTGCAATAATGATTACTGGTCTAGTTATCGATAGCCTAGGGACAAATAACTTTCTTGTGACAAAAAGCTCTCTACAAAAACTAACTTAGTTGCTTCTTCATCTAAACAGCCCCTAGATTTTATTTATGTGCTCTTTATTATCTTGCAAACCTATCCTATCACACCTACAAAGTACTTCTAGTTTCATACTTATTCTAAGTAAAGTGAACTTTAAGCATGTGTAGAGTTGTATCGGTGGTCGATAGAACTTGAGGGAATATTTGTTCTACCTTTAACTCCTCGTTGGGTTCGACACTCTTACTTATTGAAAGAGGCTACAACTGATCCCCTATACTTGTGGGTTATCACTGCCTCACATGTTCATCACATATTCTTTTCTTTTGTAGCATGGACATTTGGAAGCAGTAGTCTATATTTGACATGAAGACTTCAATACTCAAGCATATCAACAAGCAATATGTCTTTCAAAATATCAATACTAAAGAAAGTTATCCCTAGCCCATCATGCTCAATCATTGATCCATTCACGAAACACACCCGAATATTAGCTACATCCAATGCACAAGTATGATCATAGTGCTCCCTAGTTGGTGCTTTATAAGAGAAGATGGATACTCAAAAAATAAAAAAAAAATGCATAAAGTAAATAGATAGGCCATTCGCAGAGGGAAGCAGAGATTTGTAGAGGCGCCATTGAGAGATAAAAATTCTGAGAGGCATGCTTTTCCTGTCAACGAAAATGACCGAGTAGTTCCCAATACTTTCCATGCTATATATATCATAGGCGGTTCCCAAACATAAAATAAACTTTATTCCTTTTTCCACCATTCTTTCACAATCCATGGCTAGCCGTATCCACGGGTGTCTTCCATACCAACACTTCCCAAGGAATTTATTATTTGACAACATAAAGTAAATTTCTTTTTCATTTCGGGACTGGGCATCCCTATTACCACCATACTCTCGTGCAATGACAAGTGAATAAACACTCATCTTGAGAATAACACATCTAGCATGAAAAAATATTGGCCACCCCCTACTGCTTCATGCATGAGTGGTACGGGCACACAAAAAGGAGATTCATTTTGAAAATTAGAGTTGGCACATATAAATTTACTTAGAATGACACGAAAATATTGCTTATAGGTAGGTATGGTGGACTCATATGGCGAAACTGGGTTGAAGGATTTTGGATGCACAAGTAGTATTTCTACTTAATGCAAGTGGAGGCTAGCAAATAGATTGAGAAGCAACCAACCAAGAAAGAAAAATTCTCATAAACGAGCATTAAGCATAACTAACACCGAATAATGCACCAGTAGGATGTAATTTCATTGCATAACTATTGACTTTCGTGCTTGCATAGGGAATCACAAACCTTAACACCAATATTCTTACTAATGCATACTTACTCACCAACATGCCTCACTTATCACTATCATCATATCTCAAAACTATTACAAAGAATCAAGTTTATTTTGTGCAATGATCTTCATGAACGTTTTTATTATACCCCATGATACGTCTCCATCGTATCTATTTTTCCAAACTCTTTTGCCCTTGTTTTGGACTCTAATTTGCATGATTTGAATGGAACTAACTCGGATTGACGTTGTTTTCAGCAGAATTGCCTTGGTGTTATTTTTGTGCAGAAATTGAAGTTCTTGGAATGACCTAAAAATTTACGGAGAATAGAATATATAAAAAATATTGGTGAGAAAATCAACCAGAGGGGACCCACTAGCTAACCACAAGGGTGGGGGGGCCTGCCTTGTGGGTCCCCTGGACCTCCACCGACCTCAACTCCAACTCTATATATTCATGTTCGGGGAGAAAAAAATCAGAGAGAAGGATTCATCGCGTTTTACGATACGGAGCCGCCGCCGCCTCCTATTCTTCCTTGGGAGGGCAGATCTAGAGTCCTCTTTGGGCTCCGGAGAGGGGAAATCGTCGCCATCATCGTCATCAACCATCCTCCATCACTAGTTTCATGATGCTCACCATCGTGTGTGGGTAACTCCATTGTAGGCTTGCTGGATGGTGATGGGTTGGATGAGATTTATCATGTAATCGAGTTAGTTTTGTTAGGGTTTGATCCCTAGTATCCACTATGTTCTAAGATTGATGTTGCTATGACTTTGCTATGCTTAATGCCTGTCACTAGGGCCTGAGTGCCATGATTTCAGATCTGAACCTATTATGTTTTCATGAATATATTTGTGTTCTTGATCCTATCTTGCAAGTTGTAAACACCTATTACGAGTTATGATCCGCAAACCCCAAGGTGACAATAATTGGGATTCTTTCCGGTGATTATCGTAGTTTGAGGAGTTCATGTATTCACTAAGTGCTAATGCTTTGGTCCTGTTCTCTATGAAAAGGAGGCCTTAATATCCCTTAGTTTCCATTAGGACCCCGCTGCCATGGGAGGGTAGGACAAAAGATGTCATGCAAGTTCTTTTCCATAAGCATGTATGACTATATACGGAATACATGCCTACATTATATTGATGAATTGGAGCTAGTTGTGTGTCATCCTAGGTTATAACTGTTGCATGATGAATGTCATCCGACATAATTATCTATCATTGATACATTGCCTATGAGTTCGTTTAATATTGATCCTTGCTATGTTACTTTGCCGTTGCCACTGTTACAATTGTTACAAAACAGCTACTATTACTTTTGCCACCGTTACCGTTACTTCCATACATCTTTGCTACTAAATGTTTTGCTGCAAATATTAAGTCTTTCAGGTGTGGTTAAATTGACAACTCAGCTGCTAATACTTGAGAATATCCTTTGGCTCCCCTTGTGTCGAATCAATAAATTTGGGTTGAATACTCTACCCTCAAAAACTGTTGCGATCCCCTACACTTGTCGATTATCGAGATCTTTTTCTGGCACCGTTGCCGGGGAGCATAGCTCTATTGTATGAGTCACTTGGGATTTATATCTATTGATCACTATGAGGAATCTGAAAGATTAAAGAACCAAGATTTTTCCCTCTACTACGAGGGGAGGTAAGGAACTGCCATCTAGCTCTGCACTTGATTCACCTTCTGTTTTGAGTAAGCTTGCGACACCTACACCTGCTGTTCATTCTGATATGTCGCATGTTATTGATGATGCCACTTCTACTAAGAATGATGCTTATGATGCTACTACTTTGCTTGATAAAACTGTACCACTGGGTGAATTACTTGATGAACATCTTGCTAGAGTTAGAATTATTGATTATGCTGAAGATGATGATATTTTTGAAACTGATGAAATTATTGAAACTGGAAACTTTGAAACACCTGGTAAGACTAGCTCTCCTAGATATGAGCTTCCTGTTGTACCTAAGGGTTATATTATGGATGAAGAAACTGCTAGAGACTTTTTTGCTTGCAATGATAGAGATGATCTTAAGAAACTGTTAGCAAAGTTGAAAGAAAAATCTTTGAATGCTAGAATGCGATATGATCCTAAGATTGCTATTTCACCTATCTTTGTTACTGATAAGGATTATGAATTCTCTGTCGATCCTGAGTTAATTATTTTGGTCGAATATGATCCTTTCCATGGTTATGAATCTGAAACTGTTGTGGCACATCTTACTAAGTTGAATGATATTGCCACCCTATTTGCTCATGAGGAAAAAATTCGTTACTACTATATTCTTAAATTGTTTCCCTTCTCATTAAAGGGTGATGCTAAGTTATGGTTTAATTCTCTTGCTCCTAGTTGTGTGCGTAGTCCCCAGGATATGATTTACTACTTCTCTAAAAAATATTTCCCCGCTCATAAGAAACAAGTTGCTTTAAAGGGAATATTTAACTTTATGCAAATTGAAGAAGAGAGTCTCCCACAAGCATGGGGGAGGCTTCTCTAGTTACTTAATTCTTTGCATGACCATCCTCTCAAGAAAAATGAAATACTTGATATCTTTTATAATGGACTAACTGATGCTTCTAGGGACCACCTAGATAGTTGTGTTGGTTGTGTTGTTAGGGAAAGAACTGTTGCGCAAGCTGAATTACTATTGAATAATATATTGAGTAATGATAACGATTGGACACTTCATGAACCAACTCCTAAGACAACTCCAAAAAAAGAGGTATTCTATTTCTCAGTCCTGAAGATATGCAAGAGGCAAAGAAATCTATGAAATAAAAAGGTATTAAAGCTGAAGATGTTAAGAATTTACCACCTATTGAAGAAATACATGGTCTTGATAACCCGACACAGGTAGTAGAGGTAAACTCTCTCTATAGATTTGATGAAGAAGATATTCCTCATAATAAGTCTGCTAGTTAATGCTTGGATGAGTTTGATAATTTTATTGTTAAACAAGAAAAATTCAATGCTTATGTTAGTAGACAATTGAAACGTAATGCTTACATGCTTGACTGCTTGGGTGATTATATGAGTAGAACTGTTAATGATCTTAAGCTTATTGGTAAGCATGCTTCCATGGTTAAAACCCAAGTATAACAAGTACTTAAGGCACATGATGATTTGCTTAATGAGTTGAATAGTAAGAACAATGATAATGTTGTTAGAGTTATGACTAGAGGTGGTAAGATGACTCAGGAACCTTTGTATCCCGAGGGCCATCCTAAGAGAGTTGAGCAAGATTCTTAGAGAATTAATATTGATGCACCTAGTCCTCCTAGTAATAAAAATAAAAAGAAAACTGGTAGGACTTTGCATGCTTCTAGTGAACCTGTTATAGACACATCTGAGAATCCAAATGATATTTCTATTTCTGATGCTGAGACACAATCTGGTGATGAGCATGAACCTAGTGATAATATTAATGATGATGTTCATGTTGATGCTCAACCTAGTAATGATAATGATGTGGAGGTAGAATCTGCTGTTGATCTTCATAACCCACAATCAAAGAATCAACACTATGATAAGAGAGACTTCATTGCTAGGAAACATGGTAAAGAAAGAGAACCATGGGTTCAGAAACCCATTCCCTTTCCTCCTAAGCCATCCAAGAAAAAGGATGATGAGTATTTTGAGCGCTTTGTTGAAATGCTTAGACTTGTCTTTTTGCGTATGCGTTTGACTGATATTCTGAAAATGTTTCCTTATGCTATGTATATGAAAGATATTGTTACTAATGAAAGAAAGATACCAGAGGCTAAGATTTCCACCATGCTTGCTAATTACACTTTTAAGGGTGGAATACCAAAGAAACTGGGAGATCGAGGAGTACCAACTATACCATGCTCCATTAAAAGAAATTATGTTAAAACCGCTTTATGTGATCTTGGAGCCGGTGTTAGTGTTATGCCTTTCTCTTTATATTGTAGACTTGATTTGAATAAGTTGACACCTCCTGAAATCTCTTTGCAAATGGACAATAAATCAACTGCTATACCCATCAGTATTTTTGAGGATGTGCCTATTGTGATGGCAAACGTTACTATCTTAACGGACTTTGTTATTCTTGATATTCCTGAGGACGACAATATGTTGATCATCCTTGGTAGACCCTTTTTGAATATTGCAGGGCTATTATTGATTGCAACAAGGCCAATGTCACTTTTCATGTTAATGGTAATGAGCATACGGTACACTTTCTGAAGAAACAACCTCAAGTTCATAGTATCAATTCTATTGGAAAAATTCCAACTATCACTATTGGAGGTTTTGAATTCCCTCTTCCTACTGTCAAAAAGAAATATGATATTTATTTTTGGGGATATGCATATCCCCGTTGAGGTAACCTAGTCTTATTAAAAAATTCTCCGGTTTCATGTTATTCAAAAGAAGTTTGTTAATAAGACTTGATCAACCTTGTTAATGGATTCCTTTTGATGAGCATGAGATGGATGAATTTAGAAAACACAACTTCCTGTACCCACTTTTTACTTTCTGTTATTTAGAATAAATAAAGCAAAAATATTATTATTCGTCTATTTTCTGAACTATCCGTGCAATAAAAAAATGTCCCAAAAATAAAAGTTCTCCAAATGCCCTAAAAATTTAGTATGATCTTTTATAGAATATTTTAGAATTTCTGGCACTGAAAATGCACCAGGGGGCTGCAACAGGGGACCACAAGGGTGGAGGGCGCGCCCCCTGCCTTGTGGGTCCCACGTGGCCCCCCTCACTAATTCCAGCACCCATCCACTTTGTCTTCCTCCATAAAAAATCATCCCATTGCTCAAACCCGTGTTCTTGCTCATCTTGCTGCCATATTCGATCTCCTTGTGCAAAGCTCCATTTGCAAAACGGTTTTGGGGGATTGTTCTTCGGTATGTGACTCCTCCAATGGTCCAATTAGTTTTTGTTCTAGTGCTTCATTTATGCAATTTTTTGCTGCTATAGTGACCTTGTTCTTGAGCTTGCATGTCAAATTTATATGGTCCAAAGTCTTTTTGATGCATGATATAGCCTCTAGGCACTTGTAGGAGTAGTTGCTATCAATTTTGTGGAGTTTTGTTCACTTTTATTTTGAGTCACTAAAAATTTCAGAAAATTTTCAGAGGAAGAAAATGTTTAGGAAAATGTACCAAGGTGGTTCTTCGAGGAACTAAGCACCGAGGCTCGTGAAAAGTGAGCCAGATCTTGAACACCAAGGGAAGCTCAAGTAAGGCCTTGCGAATGGCCGTTGGATCAATTCATGGTTCGTGTAGGTTTCAAAGAGGAATTTGATGTGTATGCACAGAAGGCTGATCTTGAGGACTTCATATCAGATAAGTGTCCGCAGTATTATCAACTTACTGTTTCATTCGTGCGAAGGTTTAAGTTTACATCTCAGCGCAATACCCATACTGTTTTATTTGATCTTTATGATGAATCATATACCATGGACCTTGAAGATTTTAATACTGCAATGCAAAATACCACAATGGGGCATTCATAGAGAGCCTCGCAACTGAGTATAATGATTTCCTTGCTAGCATTACTGTAGGAGAAACTAGAAATATCACGCAAGCCTCCATGGGGAGCATTCATTTTCCTGCCGTACATTATTTTGCTCTCTTCATAGGCAGATGCATTAATGGTAAACATGACCATAGCCACCTTTGTGCATCGGATCTTAGTGTCCTCAAGTGTGCAGTGTTGGGTGATAAGCAATATAATTTGGGGGCTATTATTGCTAGGAGGTTACACCTTAATGCTAAAGATGGAGATCTTTTTGGTGGGATTTATGCCACCCATTTAGCTAATTATCTTGGAGTACCCATAAGGGGGAATGATATTGAGTTACCACCTTCTTTTCTTGATTATAATGCTTTGGTGCGCTACTAGTTTCTTGAGAGGAACGAACAGTCCCTCCAGTACCGACTAATCTTTGATCAACAGCTTGCTGTCCATATTACCCTTCCTGCTCCTGCCTTCTTTAACTTTTAGGTCAGAGGGAGATATTTTATAACCAGAGAGGAGGCAAATGAGTATGAGAGAGAGGTGGAGGCCGCTCGCCTCCTTGCTGCTGCCCTTTAGGCCGTAGCTGTTGCATCCCAGTACAACCCCAACTACAACTTTGGATATCCACCAGGCCAGCCGTGACCATAGACCAACTTAGGCCAAAAGCCTAAGCTTCCGGGAGTACGTATATTTCTCACCGACATTACATTCATGTTCACATACTCATTCTAGTTGTCGGTGTTCATACTTTTTCATTATATTATCCATGCTAGTTTATTTTCTTTTTCCCGCTTTCTTCTTGTGTGTTTGAAAAACTTTAAGAAAAACCAAAAAATTAGTTGTAGCTTCTGTTTAGTTTCCTTTCCATGTTCATTTAGTTGTAGTATTAAAGAAAAACCAAAAATATTTCTCGTTCCTCTTTTGCTTGTTGGGAGCTTTACCGTGTAAATAATTTTTCTCGTTCTTGTTTTCCTTCCTTTAGAAAACAAAAAACTCCAAAAACATTTCAGTGTGTTTCTTTGAAATTCTTTTTCTTTTCTTTGGGGGTCGAGAGGGGAAGACCATGATGAAAATGTTGAGTGGCTCTCATATGCATTATTGTTGATCTAACAAAGAGCCCATATTACCTTGTCTTCTCCTTTGAATAAATGCTTGCAGATTCCAACATAGTCCAATGCACGTGTACTATTATTATTATCCACACCATTCGATCATGCAAGTGGAAGGCAATACTGACGATATATGATGAAATGATTGAGATGAGGAAAACCTCGTATGAACTCGACCTATCTTGTTTTTGTAAACATGATTAGTTCATCGTTCTTGATTCAGCCCATTATGAATGAAACATGTTTGCAATGACAATTAGAGATTATAGTTACTCATGCTACGCTTAATTAGCTAGGAGTTTATAATGGTTTACCTTGCGTGCCAACATGCTTTTAAAATGGTTGTGATGTGGTATGATAGGATGGTATCCTCCTTTGAATGATTTAAGTGGCTTGACTTGGCACATGTTCATGCATGTAGTTGAAACAAAATCAACACAGCCTCCAAGATATTTATGTTCATGGTGATTTATCCTACTCATGCTTGCACTCAATGTTGGTTAATCTCAATGCATGTTTATGACTGTTGTCGCTCTCTAGTTGCTCGCTCCCCAGTCTTGTACTAGCCTTCACTTGTACTAAGCGAGAATACTGCTTGTGCATCCACTTCCATAAACCCAAAGTTGTTCCATATGAGTCCACCGTACCTACCTATCTGTGGTATTTACCTGCCGTTCCAAGTAAATTTGCATGTGCCAAACTCTAAACCTTCAAATAATAATTTGTTTTGTATGCCCGAATTGCTCATGTAGCGATTGGGTGCTGTCAGTATATTCCATGCTAGGTGGGTTATTCTCACAATGAGTGGACTCCGCTCATCATTCACGAGAAAATGCCTAGTAACCGGGATGCCTAGTTCCAAGCTCAAATCAAATCAAAATATAACTGCAAACAAAACTCACCCAGGATTGTTGTTTGTTGGACGACACCCGTTGTTTCGGACCAGCCGTGGAATGTGCTTGTTGGTGGTGGTGGGGGGGGGGGGTAAAAACTTTACCATTCTGTTTGGTAACCGCCTATAATGTATATAGAATGGAAGATACTGAGCTCTCTTGGTTGTTATGTTGACAATGAAAGCATGCCGCTCAAAATATTATTCATCTCTGTTTTAAAAACTAGAGCTCTGGCACCTCTGCAAATCCCTTCTTCCCTCTATGAAGGGCCTATCTATTTAGTTGTATTGTTGAGTCATCATTCTCTTATAAAAAGCACCAGTTAGAGAGCACCACTGTCATTTGTATGTGTTGTTATTAATTGATATTGAGTATGACTGTGACTGGATCTCTTTTACCACGAATTACAATGTCTAGTCAGTCCTTGATCTTCAGGGGTGCTCTGCATTTATGTTTTGCGGTCTCAAAAAGGGCTAGCAAGATACCATTTTGTTATATCATATCATGATTGTTTTGAAAAAGTGTTGTCATCCGAGATTTATTATTATTGCTCGCTAGTTGATTATGCCATGATATGAGTAAACGTGAGACCTAAATGTTATTGTGAATATGGTTAGTTCATAATATTTGCTGAAAACCTGAATGCTGGCTTTACATATTTGGAACAACAAGATCAAACAGAGTTTGTAAAAGTTTTTCTTTATCACTTTCAGTTTATCAACTGAATTGCTTGAGGACAAGCAATGAGTTAAGCTTGGGGGAGTTGATACGTCTCCATCGTATCTACTTATCCAAACTCTTTTGCCCTTGTTTTGGACTCTAATTTGCATGATTTGAATGGAACTAACCCGGATTGACGCTGTTTTCAGCAGAATTGCCATGGTGTTATTTTTGTGCAGAAATAAAAGTTCTCGGAATGACCTGAAAATTTACGGAGATTATGTTTGGAATATATAGAAAATATTGGCAAAAGAATCAACCAGAGGGGACCCACCAGCTGACCACAAGGGTGGGGGCGTGCCCTACCCCCCTGTGCTCCCCCTACCTTGTGGGTCCCCTGGACCTCCACCAACCTTAGCTCCAATTATATATTAATATTCACGTTCAGGGAGAAAAAAGTCAGAGAGAAGGATTCATCACGTTTTACGATATCTTCCTTGGGAGGGCAGATTTGGAGTCTGCTTTGGGCTCCGGTGAGGGGAAATTGTCGCCATCGTTGTCATCAACCATCCTCCATCACCAATTTCATGATGCTCACCGCCGTGCGTGAGTAATTCCATCATAGGGTTGCTGGATGGTGATGGGTTGGATGAGATTTATCATGTAATCGAGTTAGTTTTGTTAGGGCTTGATCCCTAGTATCCATTATGTTCTGAGATAGATGTTGCTATGACTTTGCTATGCTTAATGCTTGTCACTAGGGCCCGAGTGCCATGATTTCATATCTGAACCTATTATCTTTTCATGAATATATTTATGTTCTTGATCCTATCTTGCAAGTTGTAGACACCTATTACGAGTTATGATCCGCATACCCCAAGGTGACAATAATTGGGATTCTTTCCGGTGATTACTGTAGTTTGAGGAGTTCATGCATTCACTAAGTGCTAATGCTTTGGTCCGGTTCTCTATTAAAAGGATGGCTTAATATCCCTTAGTTTCCATTAGGATCCCACTGCCACGGGAGTGTAGGACAAAAGATGTCATGCAAGTTCTTTTCTGTAAGCACGTATGACTATATACGGAATACATGCCTACATTATTGATGAATTGGAGTTAGTGATGTGTCACCCTAGGTTATGACTGTTGCATGATGAATGCCATCCAACATATATCCATCATTGATCCATTGCCTATGAGTTTGTTTCATATTGATCCTAGCTACGTTACTTTGTCGTTGGCACGGTTACAATTGTTACAAAATAGCTACTGTTACTTTTGCCACCATTACCTTTACTTCCATACTACTTTGCTACTAAATATTTTGCTACAGATATTAAGTCTTTCAGGTGTGGTTGAATTGACAACTCAGCTACTAATACTTGAGAATATTCTTTGGCTGCCCTTTTGTCTAATCAATAAATTTGGGTTGAATACTCTATCCTCGAAAATTGTTGGGATCCCCTATACTTGTGGGTTATCACACCCTTGAATTTCTATCACTTTGAGACTAGTTTCATATATTTCAATTGCTTTTGACAAGCTCAAACAAATAAAAATTCATCTCTCAAAATATTATAAGTAAAGTGTCGGTGCACCAAAGTTTGGGCCCTTTAGTACCCCTTACTTGTGCACGGGCAGTTGCGGCCGCACCCGCCACAAATCTTGATGGGGATAGCTGAAGGAAAAATACAAGACGACCAAGACGGCATCCGAGCCAGTAGCCAGGGAACAGAAGACAAGTTGAGCCCCTGGAAAGGTCCTTGTCGGGATGGTTTTCGTGGCCACCGGCAAGATCCTTGCCGCGACGGCTTGCGAAGCACTGATAATACCACCACCCTTGAGGTTGAGAGCTCTAACACCATCGACAATGTCAAGTCCAATATCCAAGGGCGTATGCATGGTGGCATGCAGATCTTTGTGAAGACTAGAAGGCAAAGTTCCCAGCAAGGCTCTTGCCGGGGACGCTTGTGAGGCCCCCTGGCAAGATCCTTGTTGGGGACGTTTGCAAGGGCGCGGCAAGGTTCTGCCGCCCTGTCACCACTCCAGCATAGCAACCAGCCTGCCATCTAGGCAAGCACCTGCGTGGTGGCATGTAGATCTTCATGAAGATCCTGCCACCGCTCCAGCGCAGCGGCCGACCAGTCAGCTTGGCATTGCATGCCTCGTCATCCTGTATGTGTGTCAAGGTGGGGTGAGGTGAAGACGAATGGGACGGGCTCTATTTCCATCCCCGATAAAGTTAGAGCATGTAAGTAGTGCATTTAATGTGTTTGTCCTAAGACGTCTGTGATAAGCATGTACACTGTAGCTACTTTACCCCTCCTATGTGCTTCTACGCCGCTGTGGACGCCCCTTGGTATAAAAGGAGGCCCAAGGCGATACAGGGATGGACTGTTGTACTTTCCGGCCCAGTTTGCATGCGTAGCAGCTTGCCGAAGCTCAAGAACACTCAAATACACTAAAAGCAGGACTAGGGTTTTACGCTTCTCAGCGGCCCGAACCTGGTTAAAAATCCCTCGTGTTGATCGTTGGATCTGCTCTTTGTTCACCCCTCTTCCTTGTCAAATGGTAGAAGGGATCCACGTGATCCCATAGGTGTCATTTCCCCGACATCTTTGGTGCGCCAGGTAGGGGGAAAGGGTTGTGCGAACGTGATCTAGCAGTTAGCGCGTCAGTTTCTTGGTCACCATGTCTCCCATGAAGAAAACGATCACGGCAATCGGTTCGTTGTCGTCCGATCTTCCCGTGCCAACACGGACGGGCGACGGGGTATACGCTGGTGGAGGTGAAGATCTCGAGCATCCACGATGTTATGGCGACCGAAGCCAGGCGAGCGGCATCGTCCGCGACCGCGACGATGACCCACGCACCACCGGATCCAAGGATGGAGCCGTGCTGCCTACGGGCGGCACGACGACCTCCAAGGGTGGGAAGGCAACCTCCAAGACGCCCCTGCCGGCGCATGCTCCGCGGTCTTCCCAGGTTGTGCGCGACGAGCGGCGCCGCGATGTTGGTGACCCCGAGCGTCCCCATGGAAAGGGCCCTCAGCATCATCCACGAGATGTGCAGGGCCTGCATGCATGCCAAGATGCTGGTGGAAACGGCGCACGACCATGGAACCGTGATGGGGCTCCTTCTAACGTGGTTAGAAGTCCGAGCACCTCCCGTTCTTCGCACCTGTAGTTGCCGCCTACGCGAGCCGAAGCATTGGCGCGAGCGTAGCTACTCCTGGACTTCCCTCCCGCTGCAGAGAAGCAAGTGGAATGGAGAGCTGCTATTCAAAGCCTCATTGGTTTTGCCAATAGAGGTGGGAACCAAGAGGCAGGTCCTTCGTGACGTCGGTCCATCGGCGCGTGCCGACGGCGGAAGGATCGGAGGTGCTGTAACCACGGTGCACTCTCCTCCACCATGATAGCCATAGTCGCCAGCTCGGCGGGTCGATACCCGTGATGATGGGTCCACGGCGCATCCGATCCACGAGCTCGCCGCGATCAACGGCAAGTCCTTCGGGAACGAATCAAAGAAGATGCTCGAACTACCATCAAGCGGCGGCGGGAAGCGTGCCATCAATCTGATAGGCGCGCAGGGCCTAGTATAGACAGTCCTGCGTTGGAGGATTGTGGTGACTTACCTTACGAGGTGGGTTGTCCAGCTTTCACCTGTGAGCTGCGCCGATTCCACTGGCCCACTTCCCGCACGTTCAAGCTCGAGGTCCCGGAGAAGTACGACGGCAAGACTCATCCGTCCGAGTTGCTGAGCATCTACACCATTGCGATGCAAGTTGCCGGGGCTCGAGACGGCAAGCTGCTCGCCAACTACTTCCCGTTGGTGCTCAAGCCCAATGTCAGGTCATGGTTAATGCACCTGCCAGTAGATTCCATCTCCTCTTGGTCGGATCTGTGCCACGAATTTGTCGGCGCCTTACCGGAGGCCACCAAGCTCCTAGCTAGGCAAGTGATTTACATCTCATCCCCCAGAAAGATGGCGAATCCATGTGCAAATACATGCAGAGATTCAGTCGTGTGCAGTACAACATCCCAGATGTTCATCTTGCCGCCGTCATCAGCGCATTTCATCAGAATGTGTGCAACCGCAAGATGCGTGATGAGCTGGCTACGAACAAGGTTAGGGATGTTGACGAGCTTTATGTTCTGGCTGATAGATGTGCTTGGGCTAAAGAAGGAAGGAAGTACCCTGGCGAAGATGCCGGCGTGGGAAGTGACTCCGAAGATGAAGACGTTGTCGCCCCGGCAAAGAAGGGCCGACGGCGCAACAGGAAGCGCAAGGGAAAGACCGTGCTTGCCGTCGAGGAATCTGGCAACCCCGACACTGCCAAGAATGCTAAGGTTGATGACCCCGGCAAGGAGGTTGCCGGGTGCGCTGCTTGCCAAGCCTTGGCGGCTGCCGACAAGCCAGAGGGCTCTGACAAGCAGTACTGCAAGATCCATCGCACCAATGGCCATGACCTCCAAAACAACCAATTAGTTGAGCAGCTTGTCGAGAGGCAGAAAGCTGAGTACGAAAGGCGAGACAAGGAGAAGGTCTAGGATGGTGCTGAGGGGTCCAACAAGAAGCGTGGTGGTCGAGGAGGCTGCCGCGGCAAGGACAAGCAACAAGAGAGGCCTGCTCAAGGCCGCGACAAGCAGGAGGGGGATGATGATCACGAAGAGGACGACGAGTCCAGCGAGCACGAGTTTCAAAAAGCTATAGAGGCCATGTGCATTGATGGTGGTGCATCGTTACATTCTTCTCATTGCCAACTCAAACAGTGGGTGCGCGAGGTTAATGCGACAGAGCCGTCGATCAATGCCCAGAAGCCACTGAAATGGTCCAACACGCCTATCATTTTTGATGTCGAGGATCACCCTAATCACACAACCGTGGTCGGGTGCCTGCCAATGTTGGTTTCTCCAACAATCCGCAACCTCAAGGTGACAAAAATGTTAGTTGACGGTGGGGCCGGTCTGAACCTCATCTTGCCCAAGGTGATCAGAGGTTGCAAATTCCTGATGGAGATCTCGAAGAAACGAGCATGTTTCAAGGGATCAACCCAGGAAGAAGCCAGTCGAAGGGTAAGATCACGCTACCAGTTACATTTGGTGGTGAGCTGAACTACAGGAGGGAGAAGATCGTCTTTGATGTCGCCAAGATTCCATTGCCGTAAAACGGGATCCTTGGCCGCCCAATGCTGGCCAAGTTTATGGCGGCGTCACATTACGCTTACAACACGTTGAAGATGCCTAGCCTGATGAGCATCATCATTGTCAACTGCGACAAGAAAGATGCGCTTATCTACGTCGACCAGCTCTACCAGGAGGCAGTTGCAGCACCTGCCATGAAGGCACTTGCTCCTGCCACTGGAGCTCCCGAGGGGAAGAAGACCGACAAGACCTCTTGCACCAGCAAGGCCCCTTGCACCCACTCCTGCAAGCGCGCCTCCTCGGAGTGTTGCATTCCCATCGAGGACGTGCTAGAGAGCTCCACCGGCAAGAGCAAGAAATCCAAGGCAGCACCACCAGAAGCCAAGAAGGTGCCCGTCAAGGTGGACGACATGGGTGGAGCTTTCACTATAAGCTCCACCCTTGACAGCAGATAGGAAAGCGCGCTCATCGCCTTCCCGCGGGCGAATGTCGATGTGTGTTTGCATGGCAAGCATTTGACGTCCCCGGCGTTCCCAGGGAGGTGATTGAGCACCATCTTGCTGTATGTCCTCATGCGTGGCCCGTCAAGCAGAAGGTCAGGAAGTAAGCTTTGGAGCGGCAAGAGTTTATCATTGAAGAGATTAGGAAGTTGGAAGCGGCAAGCTTGGTCAGAGGAGTGCTCCACCTGACATGGTTAGCCAATCTGGTGGTGGTGCGCAAGGCGAATGGAAAATGGAGGCTGTGCATTGATTATACAGATATCAATGAAGCATTTCCAAATGATCCTTTCCCCTTGGCGCACATTGACCAGATTGTGGACTCCACTGCCGGGTGCGACTTGTTGTCATTCCATGACGCCTACTCAGGATACCATCAAATCTTCATGACGAAGGAGGATGAAAAGAAGACCGCGTTTATCACCCCATGTGGTACGTATTGTTTCATACGAACGCCTTTCGGGTTGAAAAGCGTTGGTTTGATGTTTGTGAGACCGTTTCAAATTGGTTTTGAGCCTCAGGTACATAGAAATATGGAAGCTTATGTGGATGACATAGTGGTCAAAACCAAGGACAGGGCAACACTCGTGCAAGATTTGGAAGAAACATTTGCAAATCTGCACAAGATCAATCTCAAGCTCAATCCTGAGAAGTGCGTGTTTGGTGTCCCATCCAGCAAGCTTCTCGATTTCTTTGTGTCTCAGCGTGGGATCGAGGTGAACCCCCACAAGATCAAGGCGATTGAGCAGATTGAAGCACCAAGACGAGCCAAAGATGTACGTCGCCTTGCTGGCTGTGTTGCTGCTCTGAGTAGGTTCATCTCCAGATCTGCTGAGCACGCCCTCCCCTTTTTCAAGATCTAGAAATAGGAAGGTCCAATGAAATGGACTCCAGAAGCGGAGGTAGCGCTACAAGATTTGAAGAGGTACCTATCCTCTATGCCAAGACTAGTCATGCCTAAACTGCAAGAGCCGTTGCTGCTATATCTAGCGGCAACGAATCAAGTGGTCAGTGTTGCGGGTGCAGAGAGAAGTGGATGAAGAAGCAGCGACAGCGGCAAGGCTATCGGATGATGAGCGAGAGCTCTACCCGGCAGGGTCTGGTGCCGGCAAGGCAAGACCCCCGGTAGAGTATGGTCCCGGCAAGGCAAAATCTGGTGCCGGCAAGGCAGGATCTGCGCAAGCAAATGAAGTGACACAGAAGAAGAAGAAGATGGTGCAGCACCTAGTTTATTTTGTCAGATCCCTCTTGCAGGTGGCTAGTCGAGATACTCTGGTGCGCAGAAGTTGCTCTTCAGCCTTCTTATGGCCTCAAGGAAGCTCCACCACTATTTTCAGGCATATGAGACCACCGTCATCACTCACTTCCCGTTGCAACAGATCTTGCACAACCTAGATGCAACTGGAAGGATTGTGGAGTGGGCGTTGGAAAGCTTTGGTCTCAGGTTTGAAAGCACTTCGACAAATCAGAGCAGAGCCTTGACGGAGTTCATTGCATAATGGACCTCAACGCCAGACAGGGAAATTCAAGAGACCACTCTTCCCGGCAAGGAAACAAGCCACTACTGGATTATGTACTTTGATGGGGCCTTCTCGCTGCAAGGCGCCGGTGCTGGTGTGTTACTTGTCGCACCCACCGGAGAGCACCTCAATTATGTAGTCCAGATGCACTTTCCCTAGGAGAGGTCAACAAACAACACTGCAGAGTATGAGGGACTGCTTGCTGGGCTCAAGATCGCGGCAGACCTCAGAATTAGGAAGCTCATCGTTAGAGGTGATTCACAACTTGTTGTCAAGCAAGTTAACAAATATTATCAAAGCCCGTTGATGGAGGCTTACGTAGATGAAGTGAGGAAATTGGAGGAGCGTTTTGATGGTCTGCAAGCGGAGCATGTTCCTCGAGCAGAGAACAGCATTGCTGACGACCTGTCAAAACGTGTTACCCTCAAATTAGCTGTGGAACCAGGGGCCTTTGTGCTCCAATTAACTCAGCCATCCGTTGAACCATCAGCAGGATAAGCGAAGGAAGTTGGGCCCTGACAAGTACTTTCCCGCTGAGCTCCCAGGATCCACCGACAAGGAGGTTGCCAGGGACAACGCCAAGCTTGCTGGGATACATGCTCCGGCAGGGCCTCAAGCCCTTGCCACCAAGACAACTGCTCCCATGGTAGAAGACATTCCTTTAGTCCTTGCCGTCAAGCCTTAGGCTCTAGCATGGGAACGACACATTGTTCAGTTCCTCCAAATAGTGGAGCTCCCCAAGGAACAGGAAGACGCGAAGAAAGTAGCCCGTCAGTCCAACATGTACCAGTTTGTGAATGATGTCATGTACAAAAAGGGATCAAATGACGTGAAATTGAAGTGCATTCCTCAGGAGGACGGACTAGAGCTGTTGGCAGAGATACATGGAGGCATATGTGGCTCTCACATAGGATCAAGAGCTCTTGTTGGCAAGGCATTCTGGTGAGGTTTCCTTTGGCCCACTGCCCTCCAGGATGCAACTGCACTAGTAACCAAGTGTGAAGCGTGTCAGTTCCATTCGAAGAAACTCCATCAGCCAGCCCAAGCTCTTCATACGATTCCTATTTCCTTGCCATTTTCGGTCTGGGAACTCGACATATTGGGCCCCTTACCCCGTGCTGTCGGGGGCTTTGAGTACCTGTACATCGCAATCGACAAGTTCACAAAGTGGCCAGAGGTGGAGGCAGTGAGAAAGGTGACAACGCAGTCAGCCGTCAAGTTATTCAAAGGACTAGTTTCCCGTTTTGGTGTGCCAAACAGAGTCATCACCGACAATGGCACGCAGTTCACGAGCCGCACCTTCATGAAATACATCCAAGACCTTGGCAGCAAAATCTATTTTGCTTGCATTGCTCATCCGAGAAGCAACGGCCAGGCAGAAAGGGAAAATGCTGAAGTGTTGCGGGGCCTCAAAACAAGGACTTTTGATAGGCTGCACAAGTGCAGAAGACGCTGGATTGATGAGTTGTTGGCGGTTCTTTGGTCAATCAGGACGACACCAAATCGAGCTACTGGCCAGACAGCTTTCTCCCTGATATACGTGGCGGAAGTAGTTCTCCCCACAGAACTCATATACGGGTCACCTCGAGTGCTCGCTTATGATGAGCTTGAGCAAGAGCAGTTGCATCAAGATGATGTTATGCTCCTTGAGGAAGATTGTCTACAGACTGTTGTGCTAGCCACGTGCTACTAGCAAGCCTTGCGCCGCTACCACATCCGCAAGGTTCATGCCCGGAGCCTTGAGGAAGGCGACCTTGTTCTTCCACTAGTAGAAAAAGGGCCTAATGTGTAGCACATTAGTCCTGGTTTATAATAAAATTGACACTAATGTGATCATTAGTGCCGGTCCCAACGGCTAGGGGGGCGGAGATCATTAGTACTGGTTCGTGGCGGCCCTTTAGTACCAGTTCGCGCCACGAACCAGTACTAAAGTGGCTGTTGCAGAATGTGGTCACGCTGGGGGCCCACCAGCACCTTTAGTACCGGCTCATGCCACAAACCGGAACTAGAGGTTCCTAGTTGACAGCCGTTTTTTAGTCCCACCTCGCTTCGCTAATAGAGTTTTTACCACCTTAAATATGTTACTTCTCAAACTATCACAACCACTTGGTCTTCATTGAACTCTATGTGTAGAATTTGTGGCTGCAATATGAGTCTTCTCCGATTCCTAACGGAGAGGACTCATATTGACAATTCAGATTGTACACAAAAAGATCGTTGATGATCAATGTATTTTTGATGTATTTCTCTATAGCAGTAGCGCGTTTCGGCTGAAAGGAGGTACTGATCAATGTATTTTATTTATATTTTTACATGTTTACACAAGAGCCGGTTTGAACTTGACAATCTCTTACGAAGTATCAGGGTTTCAGACGAAAACTCATCTGTTACACCCGCTATTCAATATTTTAATAACTTATTACAACTCCGGTCTTTTTTTGTGTTCAGATGCACAATTCAAATCCACGTCATCAACTTTCAACCCTTTCTGACATAATTTGCTATTTTTGATGCATTTACTGATTTGTTTTCAGAGCTAAATCACCGTGAAATTGAAAAGCACCACAAAATGAACTCTAAAGAGGTTGAAACTTGTCAAGGTATCATCATTTCACCCACATAGCATGTGCAAAATAGTAGAGAGGGTTACGGCAAAAACTGGATGCACTTCGTGTACAAACTGGACAATCTCTTACGAAATATCAGGGTTTCGGACGAAAACTCATCTGTTACACCGGCTATTCAATATTTTAATAACTTAGTACAACTCTGGACTTTTTTGCGTTCAGATGCACAATTCAAATCCACGTCATCAACTTTCAACCCTTTCTGACATAATTTGCTATTTTTGATGCATTTACTGATTTGTTTTCAGAGCTAAATCACCATGAAATTGAAAAGCACTACAAAATTAACTCTGAAAAGGTTGAAACTTGGCAAGGTATCATCATTTCACCCGCATAGCATGTGCAAAAAAGTAGAGAGGGTTAAGGCAAAAACTGGATGCATTTCATGTACAAACTGGACAATTTCTTTCAAAGTATCAGGGTTTCGGACGAAAAATCATCTGTTACACTGACTATTCAATATTTTCATAACTTTGTACAACTCCGAACTTTTTTTGCATTTAGATGCAAAATTCAAATCCACGTCATCAACTTTCAACCCTTTCTGACATAATTTGCTATTTTCGATGCATTTACTGATTTGTTTTCAGAGCTAAATCACCGTGAAATTGAAAAGCACTACAAAATGAACTCTGAAAAGGTTGAAACTTGGTATGGTATCATCGTTTCACCCGCATAGCATGTGCAAAAAAGTAGAGAGGGTTACGGCAAAAACTGGATGCACTTCATGTACAAATTGGACAATCTCTTTCGAAGTATCATGGTTTCAGACGAAAACTCATCTGTTACACCGGCTATTCAATATTTTAATAACTTATTACAACTCCGGACATTTTTTGCATTCAGATGCACAATTCAAATCCACGTCAACAACTTTCAACCCTTTCTGACATAATTTGCTATTTTTGATGCATTTACTGATTTGTTTTCAGAGCTAAATCACCCTGAAAGTAAAAAAGCACTACAAAATGAACTGAAAAATCACTAAAAATATGAATATAATGATAAACACACTAATACTACACATAAGTAACTCTAAATACAGCAAAAAACAACTCATAAATAAATAAAAGAAAACATATAAACCACGAAACAAAAAAAACTATATGAAAAAAATTAGTTTCGGCTGCCCAGTGGGCCTGCTCGGCCTTGGGCGTGCTTATGCAGGCCCATAAGGCCCAGCAGGCTCACAGGGCAGCGCATCACAGTTAGGCCCAGAGGCCTGCATTATATAGGAGCTCAAAGGAGCAGCTGCGGCTGGATTTATAAACCAGTGCGGCTGCACTTCGCTCGGCGAGGTGGGACTAAACAATGAGCAGCGCGGAACGGGAGCACACCCCCGTTAGTACCGGTTCGTGGCTCCAACCGGTACTAAAGGGTGGGTCTTTAGTACCAGGTGGAGCCATGAAACGGTACTAAAGGGGGTCGCTTCCCGCCGCTTGGCATGGCCAAATTGAACCTTTAGTACCGGTTCCTGTCTCCAACCGGTACTAAAGGCCTCCCATATATAACCAGCACTTACGAAAATTTCAGTTATCATCTTCATCTTCGTCGCGCCCGTCCCTGTGCCGCCCCCGTCACCGTCATCACTGCCCCTATCACCATTGTCGCCGCCCCCGTCCGTGCGCCACCCCCGTCTGTGCATCGCCCCTGTCGCCGTCGTTGCCGCCCCCGTCGCCGTCGTCGCCACCCCCGTCGCCGCCCCCCGGCTCTGTCGCCGCCCCTGCGCCACCCCCGTCACCGTC
>NC_041389.1:300102622-300123929 GCF_002162155.2 Triticum dicoccoides
ATCGCGCGCCCCGGCCGGCCCCCTGCCGCTCGCCAGCGGCCTCCTGTGCACACACACACAAACACACACAAACACACACACACAAATATTTAATGTCAAAATGTTAGATTATATAAATGTTAGATTATATATGAATTAGATAATGTTAGATGAGTTGGTTTTTAATACTTTTAGTTATAGATGAATTTGTATTAATGTTAGATGAATTAATATATATTAAATTTAGGTATATGAGATTTTATCATCTAATTAAAATTTTAGTATATAGAACTAGATACTTTATTTTTAGTAAGAAAATTAATAGAACTAGATTAGTTGAATTAGTTGAATTAGTTGAACTAGTTAGTTGAATTAGTTGAATTAGGAGCTACTTTATTTAGGTATATTTTTAGTAAGTGCTTAGTTGAATTAATTAGTTGAACTAGCTAGTTGAATTAATAGAACTAGTTTAATTAGTTGAATTAATATAACTAATAAGTGTTTAATGTTTCACCTATGAACATAGGAAATGTCTTCTGACGACGAAAACAATTTCATTATGTGCGAAGACTGCGAAGACCAACGCGGCCTGTGCGACAAAAATTTCCTAGTTAATGATAGGAGCTTCAGCATCAAGCTGGATGAGACCTTCGAAGTGGATACAGTAAGTCACAATGACAAGTATTTTTTGTAATTAAGCATGACTTATATATGCTTCATTTGCTTCAACTTATTATTTTAAATTTTCACTATTCTACTAGCGTATCCCCTGCCATGCAAGAATTTTTGTCTTGGATAAGATAGGTTTCAGTCCTAACAAAACTATGGAGGTAAAGAGAGTTTACTTGAAGACCGAGCATGGTTATACCTTCAACATCAAATTATACAATCAAGGCACCTACACTCATTTTGAATGCAAAACTTGGCAATCACTATGCAAGGCTTATGCATTTGAGCCTGATATGTTTATCACCTTTGATATTCGTCCCGAAGATGATATTGAAGGTAAAAGAGACATTTGGGTCAATGTGCAGACGCCTCCAGTTCTACCATTATGTGAGTTTCTCAACCATATTTATGTCTTCGATATTGTTTTTTCAAAAATAGTTGACAACTAATTTCTATTGACAGCTTATTTCCATTCAAGAAACATGTCCAGCACTTGGTAGACAGGACCGTCCACTGTCCCGGGGCTGAACTAAACTACGAGGAGATAAGTCATTATGTTTCATGGCTTGAGGATCTTGATGCTGTCAAGAGAAATTATTTTCCTGAATTTGAAAATCTTAGTACTCAAAAACGTGCGACCAATAGTGATCATATTGAACTACGGTCACATCTATTTAGGAAACATGGTAAGATTTTTACTATTTTTCCTCAGTGCATCTTTTGCATACATTATTTTTTAAGCTAAACTTCATTGCTAAGTATGTTACTATAGAATGTTCTTCAACAGGGACTCCCGATGAATGTTGTGCCTCAGTGGATCGAGACTAAAGGTCGCATGAGAATAGTTAGCTTACGGCCAAGACATCCTACAATGCACTTTAGTGCATTCAGGATTTCTAATAGCGAGGAATGCTTAATAGTGAAAGACTGGAGCAAAATTGTCCACGATCGCAAAGAAGTACTAGGGGGCAACAATCAAAAGCGCAACCCACGATTAGGAGAAAAGTTCATCGGCATGCTCCAATATGATGAATCAGGAGAGCTATACATGTTCTATGCTATTTTACCTGAGAGAGAGCAGCAAGAGTGATTAGCATGCTCTTAGTACTTGTCCTCTCATGTCCGTGTTCTTCGTCCTGAACTTGATCTCAAAGAGTGATCATGTTGAACTCGATGATATCTTTCCTTCTGGTACAAGTGAATGTTTCTTCTTTAAGCTGGTATTGGTGGTGACTAGATAGCGGTAATGACTATGATGATTAAATAGTGGTGATGACGACTATAATGATTCTTAGCTAGCTAGTATACCGTTAACTTGTTGGTGATGATATATATGATGCAATAGTTTTTATATTAATATGATGATGATGAGTTATTATATCATTTATGAAAGAAACCACAGATTAGTTTCAACTGGATGGATCCTAGCTAGCAAAGTGATCAACTATATGCCATATCCATATTACTTGCTCACCTAATATAAGTGGTCAAGTAATATATATGTATATGGCATATATAATTTGATCACTTAGCTAGGATCCATGCATGCATCCAGTTGAAACTAATCTGCGGTACTTTCACCTAATGTTTTAACAACTCATTATAATGTAAAAACAATCTCTAAATTAAACTGAAAACACAAAAATAAAGGAAAAATAAAAAAATAAAACCAAAAGCCCCCAAACATTTAGTACCGGTTGGTGTTAACAACCGGTACTATAGGTTCCCCGCACCCGGCCCTGGCTCATGCCACGTGGTGGCACTTTAGTGGCGGTTCATGCCGAACCAGTACTAAAGGGGGGGGACCTTTAGTCCCCACCCTAACCGGCACTAAAGGCCCTTACGAACCGGTGCTATAGCCCGGTTCTGCACTAGTGTTCCACGCGTTCAGTCCGCGAAGAATTCCAACAAGTTGACGCCAAAGTGGTAAGGCCCTTATCGGGCCTGGCGCAGTTCACCTGGAGACCGAAGATAGCATTCTAGTGAGCCACTCCTGGAATATCGAACATCTTCGCAAGTTTTACCCATAAGGCGCGATTGTCGGATTCCCTGGTAATCCTCTTTTGTACTAGCCTTGCCGGCGAGGCATATAACCCTATGTACAGAGCCAGGCACAGACCTTGTGCGCAGTTGAATAAGTTTAAGTATGTGCAGTTCTCGTCGATTTCCATGTTCATACAGGCCTATCCAGGATATTCACTACTACAGGATGCTGCTAACGTGACACTACGATCAGAGACCCTTCGACTAAACTGTGTGCGATGCAATAATCGCAAACGATGGTATAAAAAACCCGTCAAAAGGTGCAAAATGTTTGCGATGGAGGATGCATCAAACACGGTTCAGATTTTAGTTGTGTGTGCGATGCAGGGCATACGGTTCAGTTCAATTAACTAGTTGTGATGGGGAGGAACAAAAGAAATGGGTAGCCAGATGAAGGTGTGTGCGATATACAACATACGGTTCACTCGGATGAACTGTTTGTGATTAGGAAACACAAAAGAAACGGTCAGCCAGATCAAGGTGTGTGTGATATACGGCATACGGTTCCGTCGAATGAACTGTTTTCGATTAGGGAAGAGAACATAAATGGTTCAACTTAACAAGATGTGTGTGATACGCGGCAAAAAGGCCCGGAGGTTAATTCGAGAACAAGTACACAGAGGTAAATTTGACATACATGACTTATAAGTTTCACAGAAATCATATCACCTTTTTTTGGAAAACATTTAATTGTGTTGAATGTATATAGTGCTTCGTCCTATTAGCTGAATTAACCTCGAGGTCCATGTTTTGGAAACTTGTCGTAAAGTAATGGGATAGACCTTCATTCAAGCCAATCAACAGGTGTTCAAAAAATAAAAATTATCAAAAAGTAACGAGATAGACCTTCTTCAAGCCAATCAACATGTGTACAAAAAACAAAAAATGTCAAAAATTACAAAACAAGGACCTCGAGGTTAAGTCAAGTAATATGATGGAGCACTATATACATTCAACACAATTAAATGTTTATAGTGACGCATCACATCAGTTAATTTAACATTGAGGCCACTTCCCATCCAGTCACCCATCTGATGACTACTCAAGCCTCAGCACAGTTAACTTGGGAGTTCTGTTAGATGAGCTATCGGTACGGAAGCTGGTCCTTGCTCCTATAGGATCCCTCTTTGCATCCTTTATTGGGCACCCGGATGACCGACTATTTTCGCCCAATGGTCAATGCCACGTCCCTCGCATGTCAGCTTTTGCAGCGGGTAACTGCATCGTCATGCCACCCCCGGCACAACTACATGAACACAAACATGTGTGATCGTGCACCGGCCCCAAACACTGGTAGCACAACTTATAAATTGATGGACGGAGTACTAGTTACATTGATGCATATAATTAAGCAAAGGGATCGCACATGTTTGTATTGACTGGAACGAGAATGCAATAGCACAATAAGAATTAAGGCCACGATGATGCGATTGTAGTGGTGGTTACAGGAGGCAAGAAGAAAGATGCATCCATCAACGTACAACCTCCTCCTCCTCAACTCAGTGCGCCTGGCCACCGACCAACGGCTTTTGTGGCGAGGTCAAGGTGCTTCTCAGCAAAGGCATGCAAGGCTTCTAGCCGGTTGAAGAAGGCCAATGTCAGTGTCAAAACCGGTGGATCTCGGGTAGGGGATCCCGAACTGTGCGTCTAAGGCTAATGGTAACAGGAGCGGGGGACACAATATTTACCCAGGTTCGGGCCCTCTCGATGGAGGTAATACCCTACTTCCTGCTTGATTGATCTTGATGATATGAGTATTACAAGAGTTGATCTACCACAAGATCGTAGAGGCAAAACCCTAGAAGCTAGCCTATGATTATGATTGTTCTTGTCCTACGGACTAAACCCTCCAGTTTATATAGACACCGGAGGGGGCTAGGGTTACACAAAGTCGGTTACAGAGAAAGGAATCTTCATATCTTAACCGCCAAGATTGCCTTCCACGCAAAGGAAAGTCCCATCCGGACACGTGACGAAGTCTTCTGTTTTGTATCTTCTATCACGCATTGAATTGAGGTAGCAATTTGCGCTTCGGGTAACTTTTGGTTGGGCGTTCGAGTCCGTATTTCTCGGCTGCCAGGACCTCAGTCCATCTATCAGTGAGCAGATCTTGATCAGCTTGAAGCTGTGTTACTTCTTCTTCAGGCTCTTTGCCGTGGCTATAAGCCTCGCGCTTAAAATGCTCCTGCTCGATGGGATCGTCTGGCACGATAAATTGTTCGTCGCCGAGGCTCACCTCATCCTCGGAGAGAGGCATGTAATTGCTGTCCTCTGAGTCGTCGTCCACGACCTGTTCATTGGGGCTGGCTCGCCCGTCTTCCCGTTCAGCCTGCTCGAAACTTGGCTTGTTGGGGTGTTCATTGTCTTCGGCATCGTCCGGAGTGCTATTCTCTCTCATGCCGGTATCACTATTTTTACCATTGCGTGATTTAGAATGGCGCCGCTGACATCGATGCTTAGGCTGCTTCTCAGGAAGTTTATCCTCAACTGGATCCTTTGTGTCATCGCCATTGTCTTCTTTGGGTGTATCCACCATGTATATATCGTATGAGGAGGTGGTTGTCCGGCGCCCTGTGGGCGGTGGTTCTTGTTCTTCTCCGGCATCATTGTCCATACCGTCGATGTCCTCGGAGTCGAAATCAAGCATGTCGGTCAGATCGTCGACAGTGGCTATCAAGTGGGTGGTGGGTGGGTAATGCAACTCTTCGATGTCCGCTTCCCACTCAGGCCGAACATAGTTCAGCAAAGAATCTCCTGACAAGGAGAGAGATTTTAATGAGTTTAACACATCGCCTAGGGGTGAGTGTTGGAAGATGTCCATGGAGCTGAACTCTAAGAACGGCGCTCGGTCAAATTCGATGGGTGCGGATACACGCGGTTTGGAGCCTATGGCCGGAGACGAGTCCGAGGTTCCGATGACACATGCCTCGTGGGAGGTTAGATCTGTGTTCGGCTCTAACGTCGCTGAGTGCGCGACATCCGTGGCGGGGTTGAGCCTCCCATCCTTGGATTGCGCACTCTGCTTTGGATCTAGGGCCAGTGCAGTTACAGGCGCAATCTCCTGCACACAGTCTGATGACAGATTTAGGTCATGTTCATTGCGGCGGTAGGGCGCGGCTGTCATGGGCTCGAATCCGTCAAAGATCAAGTCTCTGCGGATGTCGGCGGTGTAGTTCAAGCTTCCAAACCTGACCTGATGGCCAGGGGCGTAGCTGTCGATCTACTCCAGATGGCCAAGTGAGTTGGCCCGCAGTGCGAAGCCGCCGAATATGAAGATCTGTCCGGGGAGAAAAACTTCACCCTGGACCGTGTTGTTGTAGATGATTGAAGGAGCCATCAAGCCTTATGGTGACGACACATTGAAACTCTCAATGAAAGCACCAATGTCGGTGTCAAAACCGGCGGATCTCGGGTAGGGGGTTCCGAACTGTGCGTCTAAGGCTAATGGTAACAGGAGGCGGGGGACACAATGTTTACCCAGGTTCAGGCCCTCTCGATGGATCTTGATGATATGAGTATTACAAGAGTTGATCTACCACGAGATCGTAGAGGCTAAACCCTAGAATCTAGCCTATGATTATGATTCTTCTTGTCCTACGGACTAAACCCTCTGGTTTATATAGACACCGGAGGGGGCTAGGGTTACACAAAGTCGGTTACAGAGAAAGGATTCTTCATATCTTAACCACCAAGCTTGCCTTCCACGCAAAGGAAAGTCCCATCCGGAAACAGGACAAAGTCTTCTATCTTGTATCTTCATAGCCCAACAGTCCGGCACACGTATATAGTCCGGCAGTTCGAGGGCCCCTTAATCCAGGACTCCCTCAGTAGCCCCTGAACCAGGCTTCAATGACGATGAGTCTGGCGCGCGGATTGTCTTCTGCATTGCAAGGCGGGTTCCTTCTCCGAATACTCCAAAGTAGATCATGAACATAAGAATCGTGTCCGGCTCTGCAAAACATATTCCGCACACCACTGTAGAGAGTATAATATCCCACGAGTCCAATCTGCTGACAACTCATAGCGCCACATCACGCCATGGCCTGGTCTCTATTCGAACCGTTTTTATCCTGTTCCTCCGTATTTCGAGGCGCGGTTTCATTGGCACGTCTTGTCAAAGCAGAGATCATGTTCCCTTATCACGGGATTCTCATCAATGCGGGTATGGGTAACCCAACCACGCCATCATCACGGCGCTTGGGAAATAATCGAGCTTTAGGGCGAGTGGGGAGGCACATGATTTTCACTGCCTTTATAAAGGGATAAGGATTCCCCTTTTTCACCCACGCCCTCTTCTTCCTCTGCTCATTCATTCTCGAGCTCCAGCGCCCAAGCACCCATCTCTTCTGCCCAAAAAGCACTCCAGCCATGTCTGGATCCGGAGCACAAGGCAAGTGGATGGCCTCCTTTGTCAAGGAGAAGGATATCAAGAAACTCCAGGAGGCCGGATACCTGGCCAAGAAGATCGCACACCATCTCCCGGCGGCGGGACAGATCGTCCCTACTCCGAAACCCCACGAGAGGGTTGTATTCCTCCATCACTTCATCCGCCGGCTGGGGTTTCCCCTCCACCCATTTGTTCGTGGCCTTATGTGTTACTACGGGATAGATTTCCATGACCTATCCCCAATTCCTTCCTCAACATCTTGACATTCATCATCGTGTGTGAGGCCTTCCTCCACATCCCACCGCACTTCGGACTGTGGCTAAAAATCTTCAACGTGAAGCCAAAGTTGGTAGGTGGCGAACACGCCGAGTGCGGAAGCGCCATGGTGAGCAAGATGCCCAACGTCAAATGGCCATTAGGTAAATTCAATGAGTCCGTCAAAGGTTGGCAACAATAGTGGTTCTATGTCACCGAGCCGCGCGACACCAAATGGGCCGCCGCCACCAAATTCCGATCCGGAGCCCCACTACGGCTCATGTCCTGGCCCGAAAAGGGCCTAGACTGGCCTTCATCAGACGGGCTGACGACGCTTCAAGCGCGTATCAAGAGCATGGAGGACAAGAATATCTAACTTGTCGATGTGTTCCAGGTGATGCTAGTTCGCCGCATCCTTCCCTGTTAACGCCGGACTTGCAATCTATGGGAGTTCGATTTGGCCAAGAACCAAACCTTGCTGGAGTTCTCTCGCACTACGCATGAAGACATCTGGAAGGTGCTATTCAAGCCCGACAAGTCGTGGCCGGGCACCGCCGAGGATCGCGGGCACAAATTGTCCCGCCCCGCAAGTTCGGTAAGTCCTTAGATGCTTTCGAGGTATATCCTTTATTTGTATACCTTGGGGAAAACACCTAATATTTCCCTAACGATTCTCCTAGGGCTGGACGAAGAAGGCAGAGCGGATCTACTATCCGGCCCCGCTGCCTAAAGAACAAGACGGCCCACTTCCGATGAAGATGATGGTCCCGACGCCATATAAGGCGCCGAAGAAGAAGGCCAAGAAGGAAGCCTAGCAGACCAGGGGCAGGCTCTGCCGCAAGGGTACTTTGAACGTGACGTCCGAAAACATCGAGACCCACTCCTCCGCCAAAAAGACGAGGAAGAGGAGGAAGAAGAGGGAAGCCAGTCCCCCCCTGCGAGGGGGAGAAAGAAGAGGACGACCTCCACAAGTTTGGGGGCTAGAACGTCTAAGAAGGGGAAAACTTCCCTTCCAGATGAATCAACCGCAGCCACCGACAGCAGCCCGGAGTGGGAACCCAGGTCAAGCCCCTGGCCAAATCGTGAGTACAAAGAAACCCAAACACATCCATATATCCAGCCTCACTTTTGTGTAACATTAATGTATCGAGTCACATATTCTGTAGTCCGGCCGGGTCCTACATCAAGCGATCTTCGTCACAGGATTCGTTGGACTCGAACGCGATGGACAGCAAGACCTTCCCAACGGCCTCCTCCCCCGAAGGCGTGGACAACACTGAAGTGTTGTCCCAAAGGGGCCCAGGACAGGGCGAAGCTTAGGAGACCGTCGAGGCGGTGCTAGAGGGTCAAACCTCGGCAGCCGGACACATGGGGGAGCAGACCCCCATGGATGCTGACGGCGGGGGCCGTCCTGAATTCGGCCCCCAGCTAGAGACTACTCCGGAGACCAATACGGTTCCGGAATCAGGCCAGCAACCTCCTTTAACAGATGGTGGTGCGCCTATTCCACCGGCGGCCTCAGTCCATCCAGAGGTGCCGGATACTTTATTAGCGGCACTGCAAAGCGCTTCCATAGTTGAAGAGCACCGTACCCTTATGGGTGCGGTGATTGAGAAAGTCCAGGCCGCCAAAAGCGGGCTGACCGACGCCTGCGCCAGCCTTCTAATAGTCTTTGAGGTAAGTAACAAAGTTAAAAGGGTGTTACAATATAGATAGTAGCCCCTGATACACTGTTCGGTGTTTGAAAAGAAAGTCGGACAGAGGATCAAATATATTTCGCAGGAGACTAATTAGGAAATACCTATGTGAATGATTAGGCGTCGTTATTGACTGTGACCTCTCATACTGCGGAGGTCTCCGGACTGAAGCAGAGTCTGGAGCGGACTGAAAAGGAGCTCGGCCAAGTAAAACAGCAATTGGAAGATAACCGAGGTATGGGATAACTTTGTTTGTATTTAAATACAAGTGAATAATTATTTTGACTGGAAAATGTCATGATATGTGGTAGGAGCGGCGACCAAAGTCGAGGCTCTTAAGAAGGCGGTAGAGGAGGCCGAGAAGAAGGCGGCCAAGGAGCAGGCCGCTCGTGAAAACCACGAGGCCTGGGTCATTGAAGTTCAGCAAGAGCTCCAAGAAGCCATAAAGAAGAGCGATACCTTGGAGCAGAGTATAAAGGAGTGAGCACTTTTGCGCTTATTAGTGTAGGTGCTTAGGCAAATGCTTAGGTGCATATGATGTAGACGCATTGGAATGGAGGGGCGCCTTTATATGAGTTTAAACTGTGTTTCATTCACATCGTGCTGCTTCTTTTCTCGATCCTCCTCCCATTACTTCCCTCATGCATTCACACAATGCTAATTGAAGGAGGATGCATCATTGGCGTTCAACATTTCGAGAACCGCTACCCTCTCCCTCGTTTGCATTAAAGTCGTATTGGGAACTGCACCACCCGCTATCAAATCGAATAGTACTGCGCCACCCACAGCACGCCCAGCTGAACACGCCTCCTCACCTCCATCTATGCTTAATTACTGAATTTTAGTTGCAAAAATTAGATACTGCTAGTGATTTTTAGCTTCATATTTTGACAAATCGCAGTGTTACAAGGTTGACAAATGCCAATGTTACTAGATCAACGAATGTCAATCTTTCCAGTTTGACAAATGGCAACATACCCAATATGACAGATGCAAATATTACCAAATTGTTTGTAAGTGGTTTCACATGGGTCATCCAAAAGAACCGTTTGCGTTCAAGAGATGCACAAATCCTGCTCTCTCACTTTGCGTACAGGTGTTCTATCTAAAACGTTTGCGGGAGCCATTAAAACCAAGACACGTGGCGTCACGTGAATGGTTAACGGAACACACATGGTTTGAATTATACAAACGTTTGAGATATTAGGCAGCTATTTTTTTCAAAATGCCTTTGATTTCTGTTATTCGAGTGCGCCTTCTCTCAAAATGGACATGAAAAATACCACAGCATGTCGGGTGCCATTCCATGATAGCATTCCAAGTTTCATGAATTTCAGACGAGTTTTGGATTTACTAGAATTTAAAAACAAAGTATCTAAACGTTTTGCCGGCAATCAACGGTGCCCTAGTGTTTGAAATTCATTTTCATTTCTTGCATTGGACCTAAGCATGCACCCAAGGACAAAGATTTGATTTTTCAACCAATTTATATTCACTGGAGCATGTGCATGTAGTTCAAATTTGAATTATGCACATAAATGCATTGAAAACTCAGTTAATGCATAAAAATGTCCAAACGAACCCCAAAAAATAAAAAAATTTGACACAACACTCCTATTGTTCTATGTTGACACGAGAATTTTTTTGAAAGCAATAAGAGGCAATGGATATCGTTTCGTCCCCAAAGGTGGGACATTCCCTACCGAAACCATCATGCTTGCTGTCAGAAGCTCTGGTTTGTGAGAAGCATATACCAAAACCTGCCCCAAATGGGATAAAAAATTTACCACGACATGTTGATGCTGCTCCATTGTAGCATGCCAAGTTTCATGAATTTCAGACGAGTTTTGGATTTACTAGAATTTAAAAACCAGGTATCTCAATGTTTGTGGCCGAGTGACGGTGGCAGGGTGTTTGACATTCATTCCCATTTCTTGCATGGGACCTAAGCATGCAATCAAGGACACATATTTGAATTTTCAACCAATTTATATGCATTAGAGCATGTGCATACAGTTCAAATTTGAATTATGCACATGAATGCATGGAAAACTCAGTTAATGCATAAAAATGTCCAAATGAACCCCGAAAAATCCCAAAATTTGACACAACACTCTTGTTGTTCTATGTTGACACTAGGAAAAAAATTGAAATCGAGAAGAGGCAATGGATATCGTTTCATCCCCAAAGGTAGGATGTTCCCTGCCAAAACCATCAGGCTTGTTGTGAGAAGCTTTGGTTTGTGAGAAGCATATCCCCAAACCTGGCCCAAGTGGGACAAGAAATTTACCACTGCATGTTGATGCCGCTCCATGATAGCATGTCGAGTTTCCTAAATTTCTGACAAGTTTTGGATTTACTAGAATTTAAAATCCATGTATCTCAATGTTTGCGGCCGAGTGACGGTAGCAGGGTGTTTGACATTCATTCCCATTTCTTGCATGGGACACAGATTTGAATTTTCAACCAATTTATATGCATTAGAGCATGTGCTTGTAGTTCAAATTTGAATGATGCATATGAATGCAAAGAAAACTCAGTTAATGTATAAAAATGTCCAAGTGAACCCCGAAAAATCCCAAAAGTTGACACAACACTCCTGTTATTCTATGTTGACACTAGGAAAAAAATTGAAATCAAGAAGAGGCAATGGATACCGTTTCGTCCAAAAAGGTGAAACGTTCCCTACCGAAACCATCAGGCTTGTTGTGAGAAGCTCTGGTTTGTGGGAAGCGTATCCCCAAACCTGCCCCAAATGGGACAAAAATTTACCACGGCATGTTGATGCCGCTCCATGACAGCAGGCCAACTTTCATGAATTTCAGACGAGCTTTGGATTTACTAGAATTTAAAAACCAGGTATCTCAATGTTTGCGGCCGAGTGATGGTGGTAGGGTGTTTGACATTCATTCCCATTTCTTGCATGGGACCTAAGCATGCAACCAAGGACAGATATTTGAATTTTCAACTAATTTATATGCATTAGAGCATGTGCATGTATTTCAAATTTGAATTATGCACATGAATGCATAGAAAACTCAGTTAATGTATAAAAATGTCCAAGCGAACCCCGAAAAATCCCAAAAATTGACACAACACTCCTGTTGTTCTATGTTGACACTAGGAAAAAATTTGAAATCGAGAAGAGGCAACGGATATCATTTCGTCCAGAAAGGTGAAACGTTCCCTACCGAAACCATAACACTTGTTGTGAGAAGCTCTGGTTTATGAGAAGCTTATACCCAAACCTGCCCCAAATGGGACAAAAAAATTACCACGGCATGTTGATGCCGCTCACTGATAACATGCCAAGTTTCATGAATTTCGGACGACTTTTGGATTTACTAGAATTACAAAAGCAAGTACGTCAATGTTTGCCGGAGAGCCACGGTGCCGTGGTGTTTGAAATTCATCCCCATTTCTTGCATGGGACATAAGCATAAACCCATGGACACATATATGATTTTACAACCCATGTTGGTGCACCGGAGCATGTGCATGTAGTTTAATTTTGAATTGTGCACCTGAAATGGCTAGAAAACCAATTTAATGTATAAAATGTCCAAACGAACCCTGAACAATTCCGATTCTTTTACGACACACATATAGTTGCATCTTCACTGCAGATAAAAGGTCTAGCAATTCAAACACCATCCATTGCCGTTGTGACCCCATTATGTAATTCAAATCAAGACAAAAAATCAAGTAGATCCCACACAGTCTATTATAACCAACCGCGTGAGATGCAGCACAAAATATATTGGAGCACCGTCTGAGTATAGTACGCATACGGCTTACGCGAGAAGGTGCGACAGCTACAGTCCACGGCCCGCTCTGAATAAGGGACCGTGTCTGATGACTCTTTGCGTGCTACTTTTTTCGTTGAAGCGATTCCAAATTTTCGGCTTCCGCGGAAATATCTACCTCCTCGCCCCCTCACCCTTACCAAAAGCCACATTTCCCCTGTTTCCTCCTTCCTTTCCAAGTTGAAACCTTCACTCGTTGCTTGCAGCACCGCCTCCTCATTGGCGACCCTCCTTCACGCTGCTCAGCCTCGCCTATCCATGCAGGTAATCCACACCCGACCCCCATCCTCCTCCTCCTTCCACATCCCACATGCCCTGACGGCCGGCGCGAGCGCGACACCTTTCACCCTAATCACCGACCCCTCCACCAAATAAGCGCCGCCCTAAGCCATGGTGCACACAGTATAGCAAGGATCTCAAGGAGCATTTGGCAGCGGAGAAGCAAATCACGGCCGCATGCACGGATGAGGTCGCGATGGCTGCCATTCGTGCCGACCCCTAGATCTTGGAGGAGCACCTCACCATCGAGATCACCATCGATGCCTCGCGCACGCGCAACGCGGTTGGCTGCTTTAAACGACAGTTCATGGCGTTTTCTCGAGGCCACCATCAGTGCCTTCAAAGAAGACTACGAGGTGTTTTCTCAGCGTGCCACTGGTATGCGTCGGTGATATACAAACGGTTTTTAACCCCTTTTCGTGACGAAATTTGGAACCATCACCTAGTGAGTGACGGTGATATGGGGGTCCTTCCCACACGACCCAGAAACCGTCGGGGATAGGGAGCCTTGATGCATACAGTTGTCCGTATATAACTGTTTCCGATATCTCGAATATCTGAAATGCTTCATCCTTGCTACTCGTTTGTGCTCGCATTGCCATCGCAGTCGGAGTTTTGTGGTTTTACCTGAAACCAGACAGATTCCAGGTACGGGAGTTTTCCAGGCAGATTCCAGGCACGGGAGTTCTACGATGCCTGGCACATCACAAACAGTTCATGATTATAAACCGTGTACGATAGGTAGACAATCACAGACATTTAGTTTTCCCACACTGTATGCGATAGTGTCTGACATCACACACGCTTTGCAAATGACAACTGTGTGCATTGTTACACACGTTTCATCTCTGTGAACCATGACGGATTATGATGTATATCGCACACGCTGTGCTTTATTAACCGTGTGCGTCGTAATGACCTGCACACCGTAATTTCACCCTAATTTAATTGCTGCTATTTAAAATTGTACCTAATTTAAACTTGAAAGTAGGCTTTAGCTTTATTCATATCCATCAGGTTCAAACAACCAATGCATTATTCGATTCATAGGTACATATGTTTAAGAATTACATAAGCACCAAATAAAGAATGATGAACCAGGGTTCTATACTTGTAGTATTACAGATGGTAAAGAAAGAGGCGACAAACATTCCGGTTGCTGAACAAGGTGAAGCGGAATGGACCTATTGTGCTCTCCTGGATGCAGAAGGCATGCAGAACTCTAGTCCAACCCCTTGTGATAGCCGGCCGCCAATCATGTAGTTTGAGAGGTAATCTTGAGTAAACTGCTTCAGGATCCACTGCAAAAGAAAAAAGATTCAGAAATTGTCATCTAACACAACTCATTATGGGTAGTAAAAAGAAGGCTACAGGGTTCTTACTTACCATCCTGCAGTTCACTATTGTCCTGCATAAAGTTTAAACCAATAGTTTGATTGACGTCTTTGGACCCATTTTAATAACAATCTTTATCAGTTTCCTCACTTGATGCTGGTTCATGAATATCTCATTGCCCCAGAAAGGGTCGAAGTGTGGAACTTTGGCAATGATATATGTACCTAAAAAGCACCAAGTTAATATTAGAAGCTAAACAACAATTGAAAAATGATGTAGTACAACACTCCATCCCATTATATAAGATTTTATTACATGTATATCTAGACATCATCAGAACATTAAGGTAACACTCTTCCTTGTTGCTATGTAACCTGGGTTTGCATATTTAGTCATTCAGTACAATGTATGTTGCTATGTAGCCTCAGATATATTAAATATGGCCCTAGTTAACCTACTGATAAATGGGTTACAGATATATTCAATGAAGTGTCTGATTCGATGATTAATCCCTTATCAGCCCCAGGCTATATGGTACCAGCTACTAATATCCTGAACAATGAGTACATATAAGCAATGCGATGAAACTAACCTCGATGGAAAACAACACTGTTCTCAATATTGTCCTGCATGAGTACATATAAAGGCATATTAAGCACAACAGGCTAAACATCAACCAAATATATCCATGGTAGACAACATAATCTACAAATGATAGCTTCAGTGTGCAGGCTTAAGCACGCAAGTTAAGCAAAACAAGAAGTGGAAAGGTGTGTTAACTGCACCCAGCATAACATTTAAAAACAAGCAAATAGTCATTCAAACAGGTATTGTGCAGATCTAAAGTACACTAGTTATTGATAAAAAACGAAAAGGCATGTTAACTGCAATATCCTTAACAACAACCAAATATCGTAATTCATAGTGGTATTGTTGAAACTGTTATTGATGAAATTGAACTGCACGGCAAATAGTTGCACATATAGAGTATCACATTGTGAAGAACTGAAATAAACAAGTCATAAGGCCATCTCTGGCCGATCCTTTAAAAGTTAAAGGACTAAAACCTTTAGTGTGTGTGTGTGTGTGTGTGTGTGTGTGTGTGTGTGTGTGTGTGTGTGTAAAGGGTGGGTCTATTATGATAACACCCCTTAAGACCTTATTCTGCTAACACTTCTGGCTTATTTTGCTAACACTTCTGGCTTATTCTGCTAACACTACCGATCCGACCGTAGCTACTAACTAACCCCGCAACCCAACCAAACCGAACTGCACCGGCAAAATCCTACCCCACCTTATCTTCTGCTCGTCCACCCGATCCCCCTCCCTCTCCCACGACCTCCATCTCCCCAAGAACTCTCCCTCCAGCTCGCCACCTCCCCCGCGTCGCCCTGCCTCAACCTCCTCCTCGTCGCCCTGCCGCAACCTCCCCCGCGCCGCCCAGCCACCTACTATCCCCGCGCCATCCAGCGTCCACCTCCCCGTGCCGCCCGCCCGCCTAATATCCCCACGCCGCCTCGCCACCTCCTACCCCCGCACCTCCACGCCGTCGCCATGCCACCTCCCAAAATTCCGGCCACCTCCTACCCCCGCTGCAGCCGGCGCCACCCCGTCCACCTTCCACCGGTATTGTTTTCTCACTCCCCGGAGAACCTCCTTCCCGCTGCCTCACCATCCCCCCCTCGGATCTGGCACATCAGGTCTGGCACCACCACCGCATCGTCGGATCCGGTGTCGTTCTGCATGCCATTTGGCTTGTTGGCGGAGTGATGGCGGTGGTGACCTGCGATGATTGGGGATTAGGCCGTGCAGCTTCGGCGAACAAGGCTCCTCGCGCGCGGATGACGACGGTGCAGTGGCCCTGCAGTTTGCTTTATAGGGGCTCCGTTGATGCGGCCATGGAGTTCGGCCCACAGGTGCGTGAAGATATCTTGCCCCCCTCCCGCAGTTCACCCTTCCCGCACGAGGCCCATGTTGAAGTCCATTGGGACGGGGCTCATGATGCAGACGTGCAGTCCACCGGATGCTCAGTGACATTGCTAATGCGTTTCAAATTTTGTTTTTGTGCAGTTTTGTCGGTGACACCGGAGCCTTGTAGTCCACTGACTGCGGGGTGAGTAGTGTAGAGGACACGGGTGTGCAGCTCCCCGTCCCCATAGCTGTCCACTGAACATGTAGAAGCCCATCTTGCTGCAGTGTATGTGAGCATATGGCCTGCAAGTGCTGCTCTTGATTCCAGATTGCAAAACATTGAGGTGTGGTTTGCTGGCCATCGACGTTGGTGCGGACGTGCATTTTTGGCACAACTCATTTTCTTTCCTGTCATATTTTCCTACACTTTAGAGCTTTTGCAAAAATTGATTGGTGTAGGTGCTCAAACAGTGCAGCTCACCCCTCGTGGCTACGCTGTTGACTGTGTGATCGTGGCCACCTTCTACTATGGCCACGTACCTCCCAACTTGTCCCAACCTCCAATGCCTCCTTCCTGACCATTCGCGAGGTGAAGCCGCCTCCCATTTTGCAGGGGTGTGTGCATGCAGTACGGCAGCCGCAATGGTGCAGTCCGGCGGGGTAGCATGTGCAGTGCTCATCTGATGCGATTCGGTTTTTGTAGTGTGTTTAGTTTTACAATGTGGTGCAACTCACTCTTTTTGTTTTGCACCTCACTGTTGTTTTGTTTTGCAGCTCACTCTTTTTTTCTTCTGAAAATCATTTGCAGTGCACTCAGAGAAGAGAACATCGATGTTCATTTTAAGTTTGATTTGTTGTTTATGGGAAACACATAGAGAAAAGGGTAGTAAGAATGGATGGTCATTTTGTATAAGCAAGTCTTTTCCTAGTGGAGTTTTGTTGGGTACTGCATCGTTGATTCTGTTGTGTACTAGATAGCTGTGTGGTTGTGTAAAAAATAATGAATGGATATGTATGTTTTTGAAGCTCACTTTGTCCTCTCATGCAGTGCACTATAAAACTCCTTTGTGGTTCACTTAGCAATCTGAAAAGAAAAACACCTCAAAAAGCAGCTCACTTCTCGCTACGTGTGGTTCACTTGCTCAGTCCTTGCGGTCCACTCGCCTGGTCTACGCACGTAAAAGAATTGAGTTTGGAAAAAAATTACGCGGTTCACTTTCGGTAGTGTCGCGGCCCGTTTACGGTAGTCTCGAGATTCACTTTTCATAGGATTGTGGTTCACCAACACTTACATAAAGTGTACTCCACCTCGTTTAGGAAAATTTACATCCAACAAAAAAGAAATCATGCAGTGCACTTGTCCGTCTGATGAAGTGCGGTATTTCGTCTGAAGCAGTGCGTTCTTCTTTCCCCGTCCGAGAAAAAATGCGTCTAAACAAAAATAAACCATGCAGTGCACTTGCCCATCTGATGCAGTGCGATATTTTTTCTGAAGCAATGCGTTCTTCTGTCCGATGCAGTAAATACGACGATTTTGGTCTCGCGAAGAACAATGTCCGCTTTTTGGTAAAATCGAAACTACTATTAAATCGTAAGGAATTAGAGAGAGTGTTCTACATTAAAAAGTTGCGTCTCGTTGATATCTTTCCAACGGCATATGACTTGAAATATTCCGACCAACTGTTCGTAAAAATTTCACAAAAAAACAGCTGCTGCCTCTCGAAGTCAGCCGCACAATTTTCAAAATTAACTAAAAACCGTAAGGAATCTCAAAACTATTTCAACATATGAAAGTTGTGCCTTGTCCGTAGCTTTCCAACGGCGTATCATACGTCTCGTTTCAACAAACGGTTAGAAAACTGGAGCAAAAACAGTACCAAAAATTTCAAAAAAATGAAAAACAGAGTTCCGCGATTTAGTAAATTTGAAACTGCTCTTAAACCGTAATGAATTAGAGAAAACTTTATATATCAAAAAGATGTGCCTCGACGATATATATCCAACGGTGTATCGTTTGCTTCATTCCGACGAGTGGTTTAGAATAAATCGCCAAAAAACGCTCGTTGTCACTCGTCATTGGATGCGCCAATTTCAAAACTGCTCTTAAACCGTGTGGAATCTCGAAAAGTGTTCAACATGTGAAGTTGCACCTAATCCGTAACTTTTCAACAGTATATTACACGCCTTATTCCGATAAACGGTTAAAAAATTAGAGCGAAAACAGTACCGAAAAAATAACGCGTGCAGTTTTTTTCGACGAGAAGTTCACTCGTGTGAGTACTGAAGCACACTTGGTTCAAAGAATGACGTGCACTTGCGTTCAGCGTGCAGTGCAGAAGTGATGTGCAGAATATTAACCAAGTATGCTGCAGTACTCACAAGAGTGAACTTCTTGTCGAAAAAACTGCACGCGTTATTTTTTCGGTACTGTTTTCGCTCTAATTTTTTAACCGCTTATCGGAATGAGACGTGTAATATACCGTTGAAAAGCTATGGATTAGGCGCAACTTCTACATGTTGAACACTTTTCGAGATTCCACATGGTTTAAGAGCAGTTTTCAAAATGGTGCGGCAGATGACAAGTGGCAGAGAGCGTTTTTTCGCTTTTTTTTTCTAAACCGCTTGTCGGAATGAAGCAAATGATACGATGTTGGATAGATATCGTCGAGGTGCATCTTTTCCATATATAAATATTTCTCTAATTCGTTACGGTTTAAGAGCAATTTCAAATTTACTTAATCGCGAAATTCTGTTTTTCAAGTTTTTTAAAATTTTCGGTACTGTTTTCGCTCCAGTTTTTGAACCGTTTGTTGAAACGAGGCGTGTGATACGCCGTTGCAAATCTACGAACAAGGCGCAACTTTCATATGTTGAAACATTTTTGAGATTCCTTACGGTTTTAAGTTAATTTTGAAAATCGTGCGGTGGACGACGAGTGGCAGCGGCCGTTTTTCATGAAATTTTTGCAAACCGCTGGTCGGAATGATTCAAACGATAAGCTGTCGGAAATATATCGACGATACACAACTCTTTCATGTAGAACACTCTCTCTAATTCTTTACGGTTTAAGAGGAATTTCGAATTTACCGAAATGCGGACACTGTTTTTCGCGACACCCAAATCGACGTGGGTATTTCATCCGACTGAAAATCGCACTGCAACGGATGAAAAACCGCACTGCATCAGACCAACAAAGTGCAATGCATGATTTCTTTTTTGTGGGACGTAAATTTTCCCAAACGAGGTAGCAAACCGCACTTCTTTAGACTAAAATCCACACTTCATCAGACGGACAAGTGCACTGCATGATTTCTTTTTTGAGGGTCGTAAATTTCCACAAACGAGGTGGAGTGCGCTTCACGCCGAGTGTTGGTGAACCGCAATATTACGAAAAGTGAACCTCAAGACTACTGTAAACGGACCGCGATACTACCGAAAGCGAACTGCGTGAGTTTTTTTTTCCAAACTCACTATTTTTTACATGCATAGAATGGACGAGTGGACCGCACGGACTGAGCAAGTGAACCACATGTAATGAGAAGTGAGCTTCTTTCTGAGGTGTTTTTGTTTCGCATCACCAAGTGAACCCCAAAGTAGTTTTATGGCAAACTTCGTGAGAGAACAAAGTGAGCTTCAAACCATACATGGACATTGCTTATTTTTACGTAGCTACACAGCAAAATTACCATCCATTCTTACTACAAAATGAACTTCAAATGCACTAGGCAGTACCCTTTTTCTCTCCGAGTTTCTCATAAACAACAAAATGAACTTCAAATGAACAACGACGTTCTCTTTCTTTTCTTTACTGAGTGCACTGCAATTGATTCCTAGAAACAAATTATAAATGAGTGAGCTGCAAAACGACGCATGTCGGTGATGGTGTACTGCAGTATGGTCACCATATCTTCTTGTGGGCGACACTATAGTGCAGTATGGTCACCATGTCTTGTGGGCTTCCCCTCCCACTGAACTTCCGTTGCTAGCGAGCGCAAGGAGGATGAGCGGGAGAGCTACACTGGGTTCGCCGAATAGCATGACCAAACTACAGAACCTTACTGCAGCAAAAAGAGAGTCGCGAGTCGCGCACCACTGAACTGCACGCCACGCTCACCCGCACAACAGCTCATGCTCGTTGGAAAATTGACATCTTTCATGAGCTGGAGGCACCCAAACTAGAATTGCACTGCACTGAAATGCAACCAAATTGTAGGTCCAAATTCTGGAAACGCAAAAAGTAAGCTTCTTGCCGCAGCGCACAGCATTGCCATTTTGACTGAAATGGGTGTTCACCGGGACACACACCAGTTGAAGTGTAGCGGCAAAATCTGAAACCTAAAAACGCCTCCCTGTCGAACTTCACCTCGATGTCTTTGTTCGCGGGCGGCAGGAGACAAGTGCGTACCCAAGGTAGTGCACGCTTGCACCCCCACATCTGGATTGCACGAGTGCGTTACCGGCGGGTGGGCTTGGCGGAGCCAGAGAAAGGTGGCGCGGGGCAGACTGGCGCAAATCCAGCAACCAGTGAGGCCGGATCTGGTAGTGGGTTGGGCACGGCAGTGTGGCGACTGGTGGTAGGCGGGTGATTTTGAGGGAGGCAGGGGAGGAAGAAGAAGGTGCGGCATGTGGGCGGCCGACAGAGAGAGGCGGGGCAGCCGACGGGGAGAGGTGGGGCGGCCGACGCGGTGGAGCACGCGGGAGTCAGCAGCATTTGCGCCTTGATCCCGTCTCCTGCAAGCGCGGCAAGGACAGCTCCGCCCGGATCCATCGACGGGGAGGTGTGCATCGGGACGAGGGGGTGGGGGAAGGCAAGCGGAGTTGAGAACCACGGCGGCGCCAGTTGAGGCCCGACATGGGGGTGAGAGGAAGGTGGATAGGGCGGCGGGGCTGGATCCATCACAGGGGAGGCGCCGGGGGACGGGAGAGGGCGCATCAAGGCGATGGAG
>NC_041389.1:300124242-300133560 GCF_002162155.2 Triticum dicoccoides
AGACAGGGAAGACGGCGGTGGCTGCGGCCCGGATTTGGTGGTGGAGACCACGGTGGTTGGTGCGTGGGGGTGGGGTATCCCAGCGGGGAAGAAGGTGAGGGGGTCGGGCCACCGTGGTGGTTGGTGGATGTTGTGGACCAGGGGCGCACAGGATCCGGGCGAGGTGGTCCGTTGACAGGCTTGCTGCGGCGCCTGGGTGAGCGCGACTGTGCGTGTGGAACGGCGGCGACCGTTGCATCGCGGTTGGGCAGTTGGCCGCGGCACGACGATGCGTGGTGCCCGGGCTCATCATGCAGATGGCGGATACGCGCGGGGGGCGGCGGTGGGTTGGTCACGGCGCCAGGGATCGCTGAATCTGTAGGTGGCAGGCAATGGGATCCAGTGGCGAAGGAGTGTGGCTGCTTTGGGCTGGTCAAGGCGGCAGCACCCCGTGTCGGAGGAAGGTGGAGGGGATCGCCGGGCGAAACTGCTACCGGCGGTGTAGGAAGTCTAGGTGGACCCGTGGATGGTGCGAGAGGGGATTGGGGGCGATGGTTGTGAGATGTGTGAGGGAGGTTGGGTCGTGGGATGCGCAGGGAAGAAGGTGGGTAGCGCGGGGGTGGGTGGGCTCCAGGGGTGGGGTGGGATGGTGGTGAAGGAAATATGCCCTAGAGGCAATGATAAAGTTATTATTTATTTCCTTATATCATGATAAATGTTTATTATTCATGCTAGAATTGTATTAACCGGAAACATAATACATGTGTGAATACATAGACAAACATAGTGTCACTAGTATGTCTCTACTTGACTAGCTCGTTTATCAAAGATGGTTATGTTTCCTAGCCATGGACAAAAGAGTTGTCATTTGATTAACGGGATCACATCATTGGGAGAATGATGTGATTGACTTGACCCATTCTGTTAGCTTAGCACTTGATCGTTTAGTATGTTGCTATTGCTTTCTTCATGACTTATACATGTTCCTGTAACTATGAGATTATGCAACTCCCGTTTACCGGAGGAACACTTTGGGTGCTACCAAACGTCACAACGTAACTGGGTGATTATAAAGGAGTACTACAGGTGTCTCCAAAGGTACATGTTGGGTTGGCATATTTCGAGATTAGGTTTTGTCACTCCGATTGTCGGAGAGGTATCTCTGGGCCCTCTCGGTAATGCACATCATTATAAGCCTTGCAAGCAATGTAGCTAATGAGTTAGTTACGGAATGATGCATTACGTAACGAGTAAAGAGACTTGCCGGTAACGAGATTGAACTAGGTATTGGATACCGACGATCGAATCTCGGGCAAGTAACATGCCGATGACAAAGGGAACAAACGTATGTTGTTATGCGGTTTGACCGATAAAGATCTTCGTAGAATATGTAGGAGCCAATATGAGCATCCAGGTTCCGCTATTGGTTATTGACCGAGAATAGTTCTAGGTCATGTCTACATAGTTCTCGAACCCGTAGGGTCCGCACGCTTAAGGTTTCGATGACAGTTATATTATGAGTTTATGAGTTTTGATGTACCGAAGCAGTTCGGAGTCCCGGATGAGATCGGGGACATGACGAGGAGTCTCTAAATGGTCGAGACGTAAATATCGATATATTGGACGACTATATTCAGACTTCGGAAAGGTTCCGAGTGATTCGGGTATTTTTCGGAGTACCGGAGAGTTACGGGAATTCGCCGGGGAGTATATGGGCCTTACTGGGCCATACGGGAATAGAGGAGAGAGGCCGAAAGGAAGGAGGTGCCTAGCCCCCCTCTGGTCCGAATTGGACAAGGGGTGCAGCCCCCTTTTCCTTCCTCCTCTCCCCCTCTTTCCTTCTCTCCTACTCCAACAAGGAAGGGGGGGAGTCCTACTCCCGGTGCTACTCCCGGTGGGAGGAGGACTCCTCCAGGCATGCCCCTCCTGGCCGGCCGCACCTTCCCCTCTGTCCTTTATATACGGGGGCAGGGGGAACCCCATAGACACACAAGTTGATCTACGGATCGTTCCTTAGCCGTGTGCGGTGCCCCCCTCCACCATATTCCACCTCGATCATATCGTCGCGGAGTTTAGGCGAAGCCCTGCGCCGGTAGAGCATCATCATCGTCACCACGCCGTCGTGCTGACGGAACTCATCCCCGACACTTTGCTGGATCGGAGTCCGGGGAACGTCATCGAGCTGAACGTGTGCTGAACACGGAGGTGCCGTATGTTCGGTGCTTGGATCGGTCGGATCGTGAAGACGTACGACTACATCAACCGCGTTGTCATAACGCTTCCGCTTAACGGTCTACGAGGGTACGTAGACAACACTCTCCCCTCTTGTTGCTATGCCATCACCATGATCTGCGTGTGCGTAGGAATTTATTTGAAATTACTACGTTCCCCAACAGTGGCATTCGAGCCTGGTTTTATGCGTAGATGTCATATGCACGAGTAGAACACAAGTGAGTTGTGGGCAATACAAGTCATACTGCTTACCAGCATGTCATACTTTGGTTCGGCGGTATTGTGAGATGAAGCGGCCCGGACCGACATTACGCGTACGCTTACGCGAGACTGGTTTCACCGTTACGAGCACTCGTGCTTAAAGGTGGCTGGCGGGTGTCTGTCTCTCTCACTTTAGCTGAATCGAGTGTGGCTACGCCCGGTCCTTGCGAAGGTTAAAACAACACTAACTTGACGAACTATCGTTGTGGTTTTGATGCGTAGGTAAGAACGGTTCTTGCTAAGCCCGTAGCAGCCACGTAAAACTTGCAACAACAAAGTAGAGGACGTCTAACTTGTTTTTGCAGGGCATGTTGTGATGTGATATGGTCAAGACGTGATGCTATATTTTATTGTATGAGATGATCATGTTTTGTAACCGAAGTTATCGGCAACTGGCAGGAGCCATATGGTTGTCGCTTTATTGTATGAAATGCAAACGCCCTGTAATTGCTTTACTTTATCACTAAGCGGTAGCGATAGTCGTAGAAGCAATAGATGGCGTAAACGACAATGATGCTACGATGGAGATCAAGGTGTCGCGCCGGTGACGGTGGTGATCACGACGGTGCTTCGGAGATGGAGATCACAAGCACAAGATGATGATGGCCATATCATATCACTTATATTGATTGCATGTGATGTTTATCCTTTATGCATCTTATCTTGCTTTGATTGACGGTAGCATTTTAAGATGATCTCTCACTAAAAATTATCAAGAAGTGTTCTCCCTGAGTATGCACCGTTGCCAAAGTTCGTCGTGCCCAGACACCACGTGATGATTGGGTGTGATAAGCTCTACGTCCATCTACAATGGGTGCAAGCCAGTTTTGCACATGCAGAATACTCAGGTTAAACTTGACGAGCCTAGCATATGCAGATATGGCCTCGGAACACGGAGACCGAAAGGTCGAGCGTGAATCATATAGTAGATATGATCAACATAGTGATGTTCACCATTGAAAACTACTCCATCTCACGTGATGATCGGTTATGGTTTAGTTGATTTGGATCACGTGATCACTTAGAAGATTAGAGGGATGTCTTTCTAAGTGGGAGTTCTTAAGTAATATGATTAATTGAACTTTAATTTATCATGAACTTAGTCCTGGTAGTATTTTGCAAATTATGTTGTAGATCAATAGCTCGCGTTATTGCTTTCATATGTTTATTTTTATATATGTTCCTAGAGAAAACTATGTTGAAAGATGTTAGTAGCAATGATGCGGATTGGATCCGTGATTTGAGGTTTATCCTCATTGCTGCATAGAAGAATTATGTTCTTGATGCACCGCTAGGTGACAGACCTATTACAGGAGCAGATGCAGACGTTATGAACGTTTGGCTAGCTCAATATGATGACTACTTGATAGTTTAGTGCACCATGCTTAACGGCTTAGAATCGGGACTTCAAAGACGTTTTGAACATCATGGACCATATGAGATGTTCCAGGAGTTGAAGTTAATATTTCAAGCAAATACCCGAGTTGAGAGATATGAAGTCTCCAACAAGTTCTATAGCTAAAAGATGGAGGAGAATCACTCAACTAGTGAGCATGTGCTCAGATTGTCTGGGTACTACAATCGCTTGAATCAAGTGGGAGTTAATCTTCCAGATAAGATAGTGATTGACAGAATTCTCTAGTCACCATAACCAAGTTAGTAGAACTTCGTGATGAACTATAGTATGCAAGGGGTGACGAAAACGATTCCCAAGCTCTTCGTGATGCTGAAATTGATGAAGGTAGAAATCAAGAAGAGCATCAAGTGTTGATGATTGACAAGACCACTAGTTTCAAGAAAAGGGCAAAGGGATAGAAAGGGAACTTCAAGTAGAATGACAAGCAAGTTGTCACTCCCGCGAAGAAGCTCACAGCTGGACCAAAGCCTGAAACTGAGTGCTTACACTGCAAAGGAAATGGTCACTGGAAGCGGAAATGCCCTGAATATTTGGTGGATAAGAAGGATGGCGAAGTGAACAAGGGTATATTTGATATACAGGTTATTGATGTGTGCCTTACTAGTGTTTATAGTAGCCCCTGAGTATTTGATACTTGTTCAGTTGCTAAGATTAGTAACTCGAAACAGGAGTTATATAAACAGAGACTGGTTGAAGGGGAAGTGACGATGAGTGTTGGAAGTGGTTCCAAGATTGATATGATCATCATCGCACACTCCCTATACTTTCGGGATTAGTGTTGAAACTAAATAAGTGTTATTTGGTGTTTGCGTTGAGCATGAATATGATTTGATCATGTTTATTGCAATACGGTTATTCATTTAAGTAAGAGAATAAAGTGTTGTTCTGTTTACATGAATAAAACCTTCTATGGTTACACACCCAATGAAAATGGTTCGTTGGATCTCGATCGTAGTGATACACATATTCATAATATTGAAACCAAAAGATGCAAAGTTAATAATGATAGTGCAACTTATTTGTGGCACTGCAGTTTAGGTCATATTGGTGTAAAGCGCATGAAGAAACTCCATGCTGATGGGATTTTGGAATCACTTGATTATGAATCACTTGATGCTTGCGAACCATGCCTTATGGGCAAGATGACTAAAGACTCCGTTCTCCGGAACAATAGAGCGAGCAACTGACTTATTGGAAATAATACATACTGATGTATGCGATCCGATGAGTGTTGAGGCTCGCGGCAAGTATCATTATTTTTTGACCTTCACAGATGATTTGAGCAGATATGGGTATATCACTTAATGAAACATAAGTCTGAAACGTTTGAAAAGTTCAAAGAATTTCAGAGTGAACTTGAAAATCATCGTAACAAGAAAATAAAATTTCTACGATCTGATCGTGGAGGAGAATATTTGAGTTACGAGTTTGGTCTACATTTGAAACAATGCGGAATAGTTTCGCAACTCATGACACCCGGAACACCACAGTGTAATGGTGTGTCCGAACATCATAACCGTACTTTATTGGATATTGTACAATCTATGATGTTTCTTACCGATTTACCACTATCGTTTTGGGGTCATGCATTAAAGACAACTGCATTCACGTTAAAAAGGGGCACCACCTAAGTCCGTTGAGACGACACAATATGAACTTTGGTTTGGCAAGAAACCAAAGTTGTTGTTTTTTAAAGTTTGGGGTTGCGATGCTTATGTGAAAAAGTTTCATCCTGATAAGCTCAAACCCAAATCGGAGAAATGTGTCTTCATAGGATACCCAAAGGAGAAAGTTGGGTACACCTTCTATCACAGATCCGAAGGCAAGACATTCGTTGCTAAGAATGGATCCTTTCTAGAGAAGGAGTTTCTCTCGAAAGAAGTGAGTGGGAGGAAAGTAGAACTTGATAAGGTAATTGTACCTTCTCCCTTATTGGAAAGTAGTTCATCATAGAAATCTGTTCCTGTGACTACTACACCAATTAGTGAGGAAGCTAATGATGATGATCATGTAACTTCAGATCAAGTTACTACCGAATCTCGTAGGTAAACCAGAGTAAGATCCGCACCAGAGTGGTACGGTAATCATGTTCTGAAAGTCATGTTACTAGACCATGATGAACCTACGAACTATGAGGAAGCGATGATGAGCCCAGATTCCACGAAATGGCTTGAGCCCATAAAATCTGAGATATGATCCATGTATGAGAATAAAGTATGGACTTTGATTGACTTGCTCGATGATCAGCAAGCCATGTTAAATAAATGGATCTTCAAGAGGAAGACGGACACTGATAGTAGTGTTACTATCTACTAAGCTCGACTTGTTGCGAAAGGTTTTCGACAAGTTCAAGGTGTTGAATACGATGAGATTTTCTCACTCGTATCGATGCTTAAGTCTGTCCGAATCATGTTAGCAATTGCCACATTTTATGAAATCTGGCAAATGGATGTCAAAACTGCATTCCTCAATGGATTCTTTAAAGAAGAGTTGTATATGATGCAACCAGAAGGTTTTGTCGATCCTAAAGGTGCTAACAAAATGTGCAAGCTCCAGCGATCCATCAATGGACTGGTGCAAGCATCTCAGAGTTGGAATATACGCTTTGATGAGTTGATCAAAGCATATGGTTTTATACAGACTTTTGGAGAAGCCTGTATTTACAAGAAAGTGAGTGGGAGCTCTGTAGCATTTCTAATATTATATGTGGATGACATATTGTTGATTGGAAATGATATAGAAATTCTGGATAGCATGAAAGGATACTTGAATAAGAGTTTTTCAAAGCAAGACCTCGTTGAAGCTACTTACACATTGAGCATCAAGATCTATATAGATAGATCAAGACGCTTGATAAGATTTTTCAATGAGTACATACCTTGATAAATTTTTTGAAATAGTTCAAAATGGAACAGTCAAAGGAGTTCTTGCCTGTGTTGCAAGGTGTGAAGTTGAGTAAGACTCAAAACCCGACTATGGCAGAAAATAGAAAGAGAATGAAAAGTCATTCCCTATGCCTCAGTCATAGGTTCTATAAAGTATGCTCTGCTGTGAACCAGACCTATTGTATACCTTGCTCTGTGTTTGGCAAAGGAATACAATTTTGATCTAATAGTAGATCACTGGACAGCGGTCAAGAATATCCTTAGTGAGGACCAAGGAAATACTTCTCGATTATGGAGGTGATAAAAGAGCCCGTCGTAAAAAGTTACATCGGTGCAAGCTTTTACACCGATCCAGATGACTCTAAGTCTCAATCTGGATATATATTGAAAGTGAGAGCAATTAGCTAGAGTAGCTCCATGCAGAGCACTGTAGACATAGAATATTTGCAAAATACATACGGCTCTGAATGTGACAGACCCGTAGACTAAACATCTCTCACGAGCAAAACATGATCATACCTTAGTACTCTTTGGGTGTTAATCACATAGCGATGTGAACTAGATTATTGACTCTAGTAAACCCTTTGGGTGTTGATCACATGACGATGTGAACTATGGGTGTTAATCATATACAGATATGAATATTGGTGTTAAATCACATGATGATGTGAACTAGATTATTGACTCTAGTGCAAGTCGGAGACTAAAGAAAATATGCCCTAGAGGCAATGATAAAGTTATTATTTATGTCCTTATATCATGATAAATGTTTATTATTCATGCTAGAATTGTATTAACCGGAAACATAATACATGTGTGAATACATAGACAAACATAGTGTCACTAGTATGCCTCTACTTGACTAGCTCGTTTATCAAAGATGGTTATGTTTCCTAGCCATGGACAAAAGAGTTGTCATTTGATTAACGGGATCACATCATTGGGAGAATGACGTGATTGACTTGACCCATTCTGTTAGCTTAGCACTTGATCGTTTAGTATGTTGCTATTGCTTTCTTCATGACTTATACATGTTCCTGTAACTATGAGATTATGCAACTCCCGTTTACCGGAGGAACACTTTGGGTGCTACCAAACGTCACAACGTAACTGGGTGATTATAAAGGAGTACTACAGGTGTCTCCAAAGGTACATATTGGGTTGGCGTATTTCGAGATTAGGTTTTGTCACTCCGATTGTCGGAGAGGTATCTCTGGGCCCTCTCGGTAATGCACATCACTATAAGCCTTGCAAGCAATGTAGCTAATGAGTTAGTTACGGAATGATGCATTACATAACGAGTAAAGAGACTTGCCGGTAATGAGATTGAACTAGGTATTGGATACCGACGATCGAATCTCGGGCAAGTAACATGCCGATGACAAAAGGGAACAAACGTATGTTGTTATGCAGTTTGACCGATAAAGATCTGTGTAGAATATGTAGGAGCCAATATGAGCATCCAGGTTCCGCTATTGGTTATTGACCGAGAATAGTTCTAGGTCATGTCTACATAGTTCTCGAACCCGTAGGGTCCGCACGCTTAAGGTTTTGATGACAGTTATATTATGAGTTTATGAGTTTTGATGTACCGAAGGAGTTCGGAGTCCCAGATGAGATCGGGGACATGACGAGGAGTCTCGAAATGGTCGAGACGTAAAGATCAATATATTGGACGACTATATTCGGACTTAGGAAAGGTTCCGAGTGATTCGGGTATTTTTCGGAGTACCGAAGAGTTACGGGAATTCGCCGGGGAGTATATGGGCCTTATTGGGCCATACGGGAATAGAGGAGAGAGGCCGAAAGGAAGGAGGTGCGCAGCCCCCCTCTGGTCCGAATTGGACAAGGGGTGCAACCCCCTTTTCCTTCCTCCTCTCCCCCTCTTTCCTTCTCTCCTACTCCAACAAGGAAGGGGGGGGGGGAGTCCTACTCCCGGTGGGAGGAGGACTCCTCCTGGCGCGCCCCTCCTGGCCGGCCGCACCTCCCCCCTCCCTCCTTTATATACGGGGGCAGGAGGCACCCCATAGACACACAAGTTGATCTATGAATCATTCCTTAGCCATGTGCGGTGCCCCCCTCCACCATATTCCACCTCGTTCATATCGTCGCGGAGTTTAGTCGAAGCCCTGCGCCGGTAGAGCATCATCATCGTCACCACGCCGTCGTGCTGACGGAACTCATCCCCGACACTTTGCTGGATCGGAGTCCGGGGAATGTCATCGAGCTGAACGTGTGCTGAACACGGAGGTGCCGTACGTTCGGTGCTTGGATCGATCGAATCGTGAAGACGTACGACTACATCAACCGTGTTGTCATAACGCTTCCGCTTAACGGTCTATGAGGGTACGTAGACAACACTCTCCCCTCTCGTTGCTATGCCATCACCATGATCTGCGTGTGCGTTGGAATTTTTTTGAAATTACTACGTTCCCCAACAGGTGGGTGGTGGATGTGGTTCCGGTCGGGGACGGAGGAGTGTTATGAGAATAAGCCGGTTGATGTGCAGAATAAGGTCTTAAGGGGTGTTATCATAATAGACCC
>NC_041389.1:300133838-300143280 GCF_002162155.2 Triticum dicoccoides
TATATACTCCAGCAATTTTTGGCCTTTTCTTGTCGATCCCCTAAACTTAACGTTGTAAACTTCAATTGGATCAAGTTCAAAGCAGGTTCAACCGAAAGTAGCATGCATTCAAACATAAATATAGATAGTTTTGCATAATCGAACATAAAACATAAATTTAAACTAAGCTAAACTACTTTTGGTCAAAGTAGAGGTTGAGACAATCCTTCCTCGTCAAGTACGGTGTGCCGCGAGCCGGGTCCGGGCCGGTGCCGTTGTCGGGGTCATTGGGGAAGGCACTCCTCCACTCGTCGACGTCGATCTCCTCGTCCTCGGGGCCCACCTCGACGCCGTCCATGCCGCTGTCGCCATCGCCTTTGACCTTGTCATCGGAGGAGAGCGCGATAACCTCGCTGCCCTCTACCGCCGTCCTCGCCGCCTTCGACCTCGTCATCGGAGGAGAGCATGATAACCTCGCCGCCTCCACACCGTCAAAGATCGCCCGCTCCACCTCCATGAGCTCTGGATGCTGCCGATGGAGCTCTTGCATGTAAGCCTCGTCAGCCTCCTCCCACGCCATAGCCGAGCTCATCACCCCTGGCTCCGACGGAACAAGGTCGGCCAGACGTGTGCCAAAGGGGAAATTTAGCCTAGCCGCCGCTCCGTGGTAGCGGACCTGCCAGCGGTCGTACTCCATGGCCGCGAGCTCGGCCGTGTGGAAGCTACCGAGCCACCGGCGGGTGTGGGTCTCCTGATCTGTAATCCCGGTGACCCACGCCGCCCACCACTACTGCCAGACCCCGAGGTAGGACCTCGTCAGCTGTCGGGTCCGAGGGAGGACGGGGAAGTCCTCGAACCAGTGTAGGGGCGCGGCGGTGGGCGGATCGTGGGACCAGTGATGGTGGATCGAGCCCGCAGAGGACGGCGGGGACACCTCGGCGGCGACCTTGCCAGCGTCGGGCGAAAAGGCCGCGATAAACCTCCTTTTGTCCATTGGCTCCTTGAGTTCCCCGACACACAGGCAGAGGTTGAGGATGGAGGCGCCGACAATGGCGGCGACCTACCAATGGTTTCGAGGGTTGTGTGTGTCCATGTGACCAGAGGTTTTGGGGAGTGTGTGGTGTGTGTGGAGGGCGCGGGGGGTGGGGGGCAAGGTTGTGTTTGAGGAAATACTACTGCAACTAAAAATTTTACTAGGCGGGAGTAACAAGGCGGGGCTACTGAAAATTTGGATCAAGGGCGAGTAGATATTTTTGAGATTGTGAGGGATGCAGAGGTGGGAGTTAAATGCCGGGGCTACTAAAAATTAGAATCAAGGGACTGAAGCAGAGCGGGAGTAACAGACATCGCACACGGTCTGCACATACTAATCGTGTGCTATCAAACAGTAAAACCTTCCAGGCGGTAGATATTTTCGAGATTATGAGGCAGTAATATTTTCGAGATTGCGAGGGATGCAGAGGCGGGAGTATTTGGGGAGCGAGCTAGTGTGCTTGACATGCCGGCTATGGACTGTAGCCGACACACCTTCTCGCGTAAGCCATAGGCGTATTATACACCGACCGTGCTCCAGGATATTTTGTACTACATCTCACACGGTTGGTGATAATAAGCTGTGTGGGATCTACTTGATTTTTCATCTTGATTTGAATTACATAATGGGGCCACAACGGCAATGGACGGTGTTTGAATTTCTAGACCTTTTATCTGCAGTGAACAGGCAACTATGTGTGTCGTAAAGGAATTGGAATTATTCAGGGTTTGTTTGGACATTTTATACATTAAACTGGTTTTCTAGCCATTTCGGGTGCACAATTCAAAATTAAACTACATGCACATGCTCCGGTGCATATAAATTGGTTGAAAAATCAAATCTGTGTCCTTGGGTGCATACTTAGGTCCCATGCAAGAAATGGGAATGAATTTCAAACACCATGGCACTGTTGATTGCCGGCAAAACATTGAGATACCTTGTTTTTAAATTCTAGTCAATCCAAAACTCGTCTGAAATTCATGAAACTTTGCATGGTATCATGGAGTGTCATCAACATGCCGTGGTAAAAAAATGTGTCCCATTTGGGGCAGGTTTGGGGTATAAGCTTCTCGCAAACCACAGCTTCTCACAACAAGCGTGATGGTTTCGGTACGGAACGTGCCACCTTTGGGTACGAAACGATATCCATTCCCTCTTATTGCTTTCAAAAAATTTCTAGTGCCAACATAGAACAATAGGAGTGTTGTGTTAAGTTTTGGAATTTTTCGGGGTTCGTTTGGACATTTTTATACATTAACTGGGTTTTCTAGGCATTTTATGTGCATAATTCAAATTTGAAATACATGCACATGCTCCAGTGCATATAAATTGGTTGAAAAACCAAATCTGTGTCCTTGGGTGCATGCTTAGGTCCCATGCAAGAAATGGAATGCATTTCAAACACTAGGGCACTGTTGATTGCCGGCAAAATGTTGAGATACCTGGTTATTAAATTATAGTAAATCCAAAACTCATCTAAAATTCATGAAACTTGGCATGCTATCATGGAGCGGCATTAACATGCCGTGGTAAAAAGTTTGTCCCATTTGGGGCAGGTTTGGGTATAAGCTTCTCACAAACCAGAGCTTCTCACAATAAGCGTGATGGTTTCGGTAGGGAACGTGCCACCTTTGGGGACGAAATGATATCCGTTGCCTCTTATTGCTTTCAAAAAAATTCTAGTGTCAACATAGATCAACAGGAGTGTTGTGTTTAATTTTGCAATTTTTCAGGGTTCGTTTGGCCTTTTTTATACATTAATTGGGTTTTTGGGCATTTAATATGAATAATGCAAATTTGAACTACAAGCACATGCTCCAGTGCACCAAAGTTGGTTGAAAAATCACATGTGTTTCCTTGGGTAAATTTCTAGGTCCCATGCAAGAAACGGGAAATAAATTCAAACACCAGGGCACTGTTGATTGCCGACAAAATGTTGAGATACCTGGTTTTTAAATTCTAGTATATCCAAAACTTGTCTGAAATTCATGAAACTTGGCATGCTATCATGGAGTGGGATCAACATGCCGTGGTAAAAGTTTTATCCCATTTGGGGCAGGTTTGGGTATAAGCTTCTCACAAACCAGAGCTTCTCACAACAAGCGTGATGGTTTCGGTAGGCAACGTGCCACCTTTGGGGACGAAACGATATCCGTTGCCTCTTATTGCTTTCAAAAAATTTCTAGTTTCAACATAGAACAACAGGAGTGTTGTGTTTAACTTTGGAATTTTTCAGGGTTCGTTTGGCCTTTTTTATACATTAATTGGGTTTTTGGGCATCTAATGTGCATAATTCAAATTTGAACTACAAGCACATGCTCCAGTGCACCAAAGTTGGTTGAAAACTCACATGTGTGTCCTTGGGTGAATTTCTAGGTCCCATGCAAGAAATGGGAATGAAATTCAAACACCAGGGCACTGTTGATTGCCGGCAAAACGTTGTGATACCTGGTTTTAAAATTCTAGTAAATCCAAAACTCGGCTGAAATTCATAAAAATTGGCATGCTATCATGGCGCGGCATCAACATGCCGTGGTAAAACTTTGTCCCATTTGGGGAAAGTTTGGGTATAAGCTTCTCACAAACCATAGCTTCTCACAACAAGCGTGATGGTTTTGGTAGGGAATGTGCCACCTTTGGGGACAAAACGATATCCGTTTCCTCTTATTGCTTTCAAAAAATTTCTAGTGTCAACATAGAACAACAGGAGTGTTGTGTTTATTTTTGGAATTTTTCAGGGTTCGTTTGGCCATTTTTATACATTAATTGGAATTCTGGGCATTTAATGTGCATAATTCAAATTTGAACTACGAGCACATGCTCCAGTGCACCAAAGTTGGTTGAAAAATCACATGTGTGTCCTTGGGTGAATATTTAGGTCCCATGCAAGAAATGGGAATGAAATTCAAACACCAGGGCATTGTTGATTGCCGGCAAAACATTGATATACCTCGTTTTTAAATTCTAGTAAATCCAAAACTCACCTGAAATTCATGAAAATTGGCATGCTATCATGGAGTGGCATCAACATGCCATGGTAAGTTTTTTGTCCCATTTGGGGAAGGTTTGGGTATAAGCTTCTCACAAACCATCGCTTCACACAACAAGCATGATGGTTTAGGTAGGGAACATGCCACCTTTGGGGACGAAACGATATCCGTTGCCTCTTATTGCTTTCAAAATTTTTCTAGTGTCAACATAGAACAACAGGAGTGTTGTGTTTAATTTTGGAATTTTTCGGGGTTCATTTGGCCTTTTTATACATTAATTGGGTTTCTGGGCATTTAATGTGCATAAAATTTGAACTACAAGCACATGCTCCAGTGCACCAAAGTTGGCTGAAAACTCACATGTGTGTCCTTGGGTGAATTTCTAGGTCCCGTGCAAGAAATGGAAATGAAATTCAAACACCAGGGCACTATTGATTACCGGCAAAACATTGTGACACCTGGTTTTCAAATTCTAGTAAATCCAAAACTCGGCTGAAATTCATGAAACTAGGCATGCTATCATGGAGCGGCATCAACATGCCGTGGTAAAAAAATTTCCCATTTGGGACAAGTCTTGGTATAAGCTTCTCACAAACTAGAGCTTCTGACAACAAGCGTGATGGTTTTGGTAGGGAACGTGCCACCTTTGGGGACGAAACGATATCCGTTATCTCTTATTGCTTTCAAAAATATTCTAGTGTCAACATAGAACAATAGGTGTGTAGTGTTTAATATTGGAATTTTTCAGGGTTCGTTTGGCCTTTTTTATACATTAATTGAGTTTCTAGGCATTTAATGTGCATAATTCAAATTTGAACTACAAGCACATGCTCCAGTGCGCCAAAGTTGGTTGAAAAATCACATGTGTGTCCTTGGGTGAATTTCTAGGTCCCATGCAAGAAACTTGGCATGCTGCCAAGGAGCGACATCAACATGTTGTGGTAAATTTTTTGTCCCATTTGGGGCAGGTTTGGGTATAAGCTTCTCACAAACCAGAGCTTCTCATAACAAGTGTGATGGTTTCGGTAGGGAACGTGCCACCTTTTGGGATGGAACGTTATCCGTTGCCTCTTATTGCTTTCAAAAAATTTCTAGTGTCAAAATAGAACAACAGGAGTGTTGTGTTTAATTTTGGAATTTTTCGGGGTTTGTTTGGCCTTTTTTATACATTAATTGGGTTTCTAGGCATTTAATGTGCATAATTCAAATTTGAACTACAAGCACATGCTCCACTGCACCAAAGTTGGTTGAAAAACAACATGTGTGTCCTTGGGTGAATTTCTAGGTCCCATGCAAGAAACAGGAATGAAATTCAAAGACTAGGGCACTGTTGATTGCCGACAAAATGTTGAGATACCTGGTTTTTAAATTCTAGTAAATCCAAAACTCGTCTGAAATTCATGAAACCTGGCATGCTATCATGGAGCGTCATCAACATGTCATGGTAAATTTTTTGTCCCATTTGGGGCAGGTTTGGGTATAAGCTTCTCACAACAAGCGTCATGGTTTTGGTAGGGAACATACCACCTTTGGGGACGAAATGATAACCGTTGCCTCTTATTGCTTTCAAACAATTTCTAGTGTCAACATAGAACAACAGGAGTGTTGTGTTTAATTTTGGAATTTTTCGGGGTTTGTTTGGCCTTTTTTATACATTAATTAACTTTCTAGGCATTTAATGTGCATAGTTCAAATTTGAACTACAAGCACATGCTCCAGTGCACCAAAGTTGGTTGAAAAATCATGTGTGTGTCCTTGGGTGAATTTCTAGGTCCCATGCAAGAAATGGGAATGAAATTCAAACACTAGGGCAATGTTGATTGCCGGCAAAACATTGAGATACTTGGTTTTGAATTTCTAGTAAATCCAAAACTCGTTTGAAATTCATGAAACTTGGCATGCTACCATGGAGCGGCGTCAACATGCCGTGGTAAAATTTTTGTCCCATTTGGGGCAGGTTTGGGTATAAGCTTCTCACGAACCATAGCTTCTCACAACAAGCGTGATGGTTTCGGTATGGAATGTGCCACCTTTGGGGACGACACGATATCCATTGCCTCTTATTGTTTCCAAAATTTTCTAGTGTGAACATAGAACAACAGGGGTGTTGTGTTTAATTTTGGAATTTTTTGAGGTTCGTTTGGCCTTTTTTTATACATTAGTTGAGTTTCTGGGCATTTAATATGCATAACTCAAATTTGAACTACAAGCACATGCTCCAGCCCACCAAAGTTGATTGAAAATCATGTGTGTGTCCTGGGGTGAATTTCTAGGTCCCATGCAAGTAATGGGAATGAAATTCAAACATTTGGGCGTCGTGGCTCAGTCAGAAGATTGAGAAACTTGGTTTTTTAATTCCTGTAAATCCAAAACATGCCTGAAAATCATGAAACTTGGCATGGTGTCATGACATGGCACCAACATGTTGTGGTAATTTTTCTGTCCGATTTGCGAGGGCGCACACATTAACAATCAACAAGGTCATTTTGGAACAAGTGTTGTCATGTTACAAATCGGAAACACAAGTATTATTGAAACCGTGGACGTTCTACTTACCAATTACGTGCCGCCATGCGTCCCCTTTTTTATTGGCTAGGAGGTGTCGTGCGGGGTAGCTATTTGAGTACGGGAGGCGTGCGATCAGACCCCTATGCGTGCTCATCGGGAGGAGAGCCCTTTGACCTCTGCCCGCCGCGCACCTCCCTCCGAACGTCTCCATTAATGGCGCCAGAGCCCCTGTTCTACGGCGAGGCTATATGTCCCAATGGACTGAGATTTAAGAGAGAAAAATGAAAATCTGAAAAGAAAGTTTTGCACGGATCTTGATGTAAGATTCGACGGACCTATATAGCATCAGCTATGACTTATAGCAAGCATGATGAATATAAGGACGGTGACAGTGGATAATAATTGTCTTACATATTTAGGAGCATAATTAAAAAAATCCACATGCGGCAACGCCCGGAATACACAAGGGCAAAAGAAGAAGGTAGACAACGATCTGGCTCGCTGATCTCTACTTTCTTGATGTGTTGTTGCAGGCTGCGGGAACTAGTCTCCGCGGCGAGCGGCGATGAGCTCTTTATTGTCCTCAAGATGCTGCTTGAGAGCATCCACGGGTTCCTCCACCAGCCTTCGACGCTCGATGCGCAGCATGACATTCTCGTCCATAAGTTTCTCAACGATGACGCCGGTCCTCTTCAACAAGGCAGTGGTCTCCTCCTGCTGCTCCGCACTTTCGATGATCTTCGCCCTCAGCAAGTCGCGCTCGGCCCGGAGCTTCGCATTGCTCTCATTTAGTTATCGGGTGACGCTGGTAGCCTGTTCAAAAGAGGCTTTCATGTCGTCCTGCAACCTCGCCCAGCCAGAGATCTGATCGATCTGGCTATGGACGACCGCATGCATGCGCCTGTAAGAGTCCTCGCCTGCCCGCGAGACATTTTCCCAGGCCGCCGCGGCGCGGGAGGACATCTCTGCTGCATCCGCGGCATGGCAGGACATCTCTTCTCCTTCCGCGGCGCAGCAGGACCAGTCTGCTGCATCGACGACGTGGCGGGACCTCCGTTCTGCTTTGGCGGAGCGGTGGGACCTCTCTTCTGCTACAGCCGCGTGGTGGGACATGCCGGCTGCGTTCATGGTGAGGTGGGACATCTCTCGTGCTTCCGCTTCCATGCTCGCGTCTCCCTGGTGGCAATCTCTTGACCCAGAACTCACACTGGCCATGGCAGACGCAAGGGAACGATGATGAATGACTTGTTTGTTTTTGTGGATGAGCAGTTGAGGAGGAATGTGCAGTCATCTTGGAGTAGTGGTATTTATAACCGAGTACTAATACGCTCCTAAGTGGGAAACCGTTTAGGTTTTGATCGGTGTGAACAGGTTTGCAATTTGGAATGTGACGGGATGCAGGCTCAAAATTGACTGACGGTTATAAGTGCGGCACTATTCCTGGAAGGCGTAATGTTGGCACGTACGCCTTCTCGGCCACGTACATGGCGTTTGCACAATAGGGTGCACCGTAATAGGCAATGTCAGCACACGTCTTGTTCCAAAAACCGTGCGCGCTTGTTATTACCATCGCGCACGCTTCTTTTAATTAGAATGTGTGTGCTCGTCTAGCACACACACGTTGATCTATCTATCTGTTTCAGTTTGTTGTGGCTAATCGCAAATAGTTCATCCATGTGAAGTGTATGCCATCAATTGCAGACACTTTTCTTTTGCTAATAATTGCAGACACTTTGATCTGGCTGACCCGTTTCTGTTCTATTGCGTAATCGCAAATAGTTAACCCTTATGAAGCGTATGCCCTCAATCACACACACCTTTATCTAGCTGCCCATTTCTATTGTTCCTCCTCATCACAAACAGTTCATCCGAGTGAACCGTATGCTATATATCACACACGCCTTCATCTGGCTGCCCGTTTCTTTTGTTCCGCCTCGTCGCAAACAGTTCATTGAACTGAACCATATGCCCTGCATCACACATGCAACTAAGATCTGAACCGTGTTTGATGGATCCACCATCACAAACGTTTTGCACCTTTTTTGACGGTTCTTTTACACCACCGTTTGCAATTATTGCATCGCACACAGTTTCGTCGAAGGGTCTCTAATCGTAGTGTCGCGTTAGCAGCATCCTGCAGTAGTATGCACATGCTTACCTCATCTCGAGAGCCAGCAAGTTGGTGCCCGGAGTAGCTCAGGAAACTCCCCACTACGACGAGGGCACCCACGAAGCGGAGGCCTCACCCTCTTCCATGTCCAAGGATCCAATCGTCATTGATATCTCCAATAAGGAGGAGTAGCTTGTCTTATTAGGTCACTATAAGGACCCATGTTTAGTTTTCTAGCTACTACCTTTCCTTAACAAATTCTAGTGAATTGTGCTATCTAGTTTTACCATGCAATCTTCTGCTCTAGGGTATATGTTCTATATGTCGTGCAATGTGGTGTTCAGTTAACTGTTTGGTTCAATTCTGCAAATGTGATGTTCAATTCTTCAGGGTGCAATTTTCCAAGTTGTCAAGCATGCTTGGTTTGGTTAACTGTCTGATCTTCTATTAGGAGTATGTTATATTGTGAAATGTGGTGCTCAGTTAATGTTTGGTTCATTTGTTGTGGTGTTTAGTTAACTGTTTGGTTCGATTCTGCAATGCGATGTTCAATTGTTGTGGGTGCATTTTGTTATTGTATACCATGTGAGAAATAAATTGAATTTGGTTGTACTAAATACATGAGAAACAAATACAATTGCTTTATTTCCAAGTTGTTAAGCATGCTTGGTTTGGTTAACTGTCTGATCTTCTATTAGGAGTATGTTATATTGTGAAATGTGGTGCTCAGTTAATGTTTGGTTCATTTGTTGTGGTGTTTAGTTAACTGTTTGGTTCAATTCTGCAATGCGATGTTCAATTGTTGTGGGTGCATTTTGTTAT
>NC_041389.1:300143857-300248477 GCF_002162155.2 Triticum dicoccoides
TATTGTATACCATGTGAGAAATAAATTGAATTTGGATGTACTAAATACATGAGAAACAAATACAATTGCTTTATTTCCAAGTTGTTAAGCATGCTTGGTTTGGTTAACTGTCTGATCTTCTATTAGGAGTATGTTATATTGTGCAATGTGGTGGTCAGTTAAAGTTTGGTTCATTTGTTGTGGTGTTTAGTTAACTGCTTGGTTTAATTCTGCAATGCGATGTTCAATTGTTGTGGCTGCATTTTGTTACTGTATACCATGTGAGAAATAAATCGAATTTGGTTGTACTAAATACATGAGAAACAAATACAATTGCTATATTTCCAAGTTGGTAAGCATGCTTGGTTTGGTTAACTGTCTGATATTCTATTAGGAGTATGTTATATTCTGCAATGTGGTGGTTAACGTTTGGTTCATTTGTTGTGGTGTTTAGTTAACTGATTGGTTCAATTCTGCAATGCGATGTTCAATTGTTGTGGCCGCATTATGTTATTGTATACCATGTGAGAAATAAATCAAATTTGGATGTACTAAATACATGAGAAACAAATACAATTGCTATATTTCCAAGTTGGTAAGCATGCTTGGTTTGGTTAACTATCTGATGTTCTATTAGGAGTATGTTATATTGTGCAATGTGGTGCTCAGTTAACATTTGGTTCATTTGTTGTGGTGTTTAGTCAACTGCTTGGTTCAATTCTGTAATGCGATGTTCAATTATTGTAGCTGCATTCTGTTATTGTATACCATGTGAGGAATAAATCGAATTTGGCTCCACTAAATACATGATAAACATATACAAGTGCTATATTTCCTAGTTCTTAATCATTCTTGGTTTGGATAAACGGGTTTTCCATGTGGCTTGAATTAATCTGATGAATCTGCAATGTGCTTATTTATCATCAACATATTTTACTGATAGCATGTGAACCCTTACATAACCTGATGACTAACTACCTTATATGTGTTGGAGGGAAACAATGGGAAGCACTAAGATTTACAAGATGGTACTAACTATTATACCTTGCCTTTTTTTATTCCTTTGCCCCATTTCCAATATAGAGAAGATATTTATGCACATCCTTGTTTTCAGGACTTTCCAAAGCAGTTCACTAATGATTACCTCTCAAACCACCTCTGGTCAGGAGGCGAGGAAAGTTTTCATACAACACCCACGGTTCAATATTGAAGTGTCCCTGAAGAGGTCGAAGGATGGACGGTCAATCATCTACAGGCACTGACCTAAAGTTGCAAAAACCTTCAACATGAATGAAGGCTCAATATTCGCCTTCCACTTCAGCAGTTTTCCAAATGAGATGCATATGTCTATGTACCGTCTATGATGCTAATTTCGTAAGGTTCTAGATGTTGCATGTGAAACTTGGTGCTGGTGCAGTTGTGTAATGGGGTAGCTGAGTGCTGAAGCTATATCATGTTTTACTCGGATGTATTTCAATTATGAAATCCTGCTTCCTTAATATGGAAATGAAATATATTATGTGCTTAATATGAATGTCAACTAGATTAGTAAATAGATCATTAATAATAGGGCAATTAGCTTGCTAATTGGCCAATTAGCCTGCTAATTGGGTTTTCCTATTGCAAACGGTTATTGAGAAAACCCCATGGGCGATGACCTCAGGCAACACAAACAGTTTCTAGGAATAAACCGTGTTGGATCAATGAACAATCACACATGACATTCTCTTGAAAACTGTTTGCTTTACGCCACCTTGCGCGAACGTTTTCCTTGGAGTGACTGTGTGGGATGTATATATGAATAGAAACGTTTAGCGGGGACTGACTGTGTGGGATGTACTTACGACCGGAAATGATTTCTCCTGTATAATTGTATTTTTTTAGCACTATTGTATGTATAACCACATTTGGTCACTCGCCGGTCGCACACGACCTCATTTTGCTGAGCGTGTGTGCCAGGAGGGCATATCGCCGACGGTTTCTGGGTCATGTGGGAAGGACCCCCCTATCGCAGCCACTCACTAGGTGACGGTTCCAAACGTCGTCGCGGAAAGGGGTTAAAAACCGTTTGTATAGCACCGACGTGTACCAGTGATTGTACTACGTTTGTTTCCAGCAAGTACTGATGAACCGCCAAGGTTCCATGTTCCTATTTTCTCTTCTTTCTTTTTATCAAAGGATAGAAGGTTCCCTCGCATACAAGTTTGTCTAGGGTGATGGTATGGAGTATGGACACCAACAGGTGACGTTCGAACTGGCATCTTGCGAAAAAGAGTACAACAACAGCTAAGTTGTGAAACCTTGAGTGAATTTCTTTTAAAACTGAGGTTATTTTTCTTAAACGATTTTGGTTCTTGTATGGAAAACCTGCACGCGAAGGAACCTTGTCATAATTGGTTGTGCCCTTGCTCTATTTCGAGTCTGCTCAACAGTTCGAGTTGCTGCGCTAAGAGTGGAAAGGTGTCTTGCTGGCAGCGACACCCCCAGCAGGCTGCTAAGGATCCGTTCCTCAAAGCGCTCGCGGCAAGGGTGCGCGCACCGGCAAGTTTCTTTTTCCAATAAAGCGTAGGGTGTATTCCATACAAAGAGAGATCAGACGAGAATGATAGCATGCATTCAATCCAAAACACAGCAAGTTACATTACATCAATAGCTGCCGCAGTTCTAACTTGAGATGAATTGTCTTGGGTACGAGTTCGTAGGGGCAAGGAGAAGAAAAGCGGCTAGTCCCGGTGCTGGCCTTCCACCCTCTTGACTTGGTCAACCACGTCGACGATGGGGCGATGAGCTCTTCAAGCGCCTTGTGGTCTGCATCCTCCGGCAAGCTGTCCAGCACGTTGGTGAGGTTGAGGCCAGGGTTCCTGTAAGCCACCTTGGTGAGCACCTTAAGAAGGACACCTCGGCAAAGCTTGCGGGACTCATTGGCGAGTTGGGTTGCTCGGCTGGAGTGGAGCAGCTTCAGGGCATTGAGGATAGCCTCGAAGAACATGGTCAGTCTGGAGCTCAGAGTTACCCTCTCCTCGTGGGAATACCTGACACTCGGCATGCCCATGATGGATAGTTGCATTGTGATCCTCTCGGCGATGTCGATTAGGCGCTCAGTCCATATCCCCACGGCTTTCACATAGTCGTTGTAGGTGGCAGTGATGCTCTCAAGCAGCTTCTTCTCATCCTGGAGGTCCTTGGCCAGGGTCTTCTCACGAGCATTGCTGCCCTCAAGGGACTCCTTGATACGTCTCCAACGTATCTATAATTTATGAAGTATTCATGCCAATATATTATCATTCTTGGGTGTTTTACAATCATTTTATAGCAACTTTATATCATTTTTTGGGACTAGCCTATTGACCCAGTGCCCAGTGTCAGTTGCTATTTTTTGCTTGTTTTTTACATCGCAGGAAATCAATATCAAACGGAGTCCAAACAAAGCGAAAGTTTTTGGAGATTTTTTTTTGGGCCAGAGCTGCACCTGGGGGTGCCCCGAGGGGGGCACAACCCACCAGGGCGCGCCAGGTCCCCCTAGCGCGCCCAGGTGGGTTGTGCCCACCTCGGTGGCCTCCCGTACCCCCTCTTTGCCCTATAAATTCACAAATATTCCAAAACCCTTTGGGGTAGCCCTAGACGGGAAGTTCCGCTGCCGCAAGGCCTCTGTATCAATCAGATCCATTCTAGACTCAGTTCCGGCACCCTGCCGGAGGGGGGAATCATCTCCGGTGGCCATCTTCATCATCCTGACAGCCACCACGATGAGAAGGGAGTAGTCCACCCTCGGGGATGAGGGTTTGTACCAGTAGCTATGTGTTTAATATCTCTTTCTCATGATCTATATCATGGGCTTTGTTAATATTGTCGGCTCATATGTTGTTTCTCCCCTCTATACTCTTGTTATGATGAATTGAATCTCTACCCTTCAAAGTTTTGTCTTGTCGGATTGAATATTTAGAGATGAGAACACATGATATATGTCTTGCAATATGAATACTTGAGGTGATAATTGGGGTATCATATTGATTTACTTGATATGTGTCTTGGCATTCAACTCGCGGATTCCCGCGGTGATATTGGGGTAATCTATGCATAGGGGTTGATGCACGTTTTTCTCCAACAGAAACTTTGGGGTCTCCTTATGGTTCTTTGTGTGGATTGGGTATTATGAATATGAATTTGCTTTGGTGTTATTCTAGTATGAACTCATGATTAGATCGATGGGGAAGAATAGCTTGCGTTATTCTAGTATGAACTCTAGGATAGATTGATCGGAAAGAATAGCTTTGAGGTGGTCTTATACCCTACAAACAATTTCTATCTTTTGTTCTCCGCTAACAGGAACTCGGAAGTGATTCTTTGCTGCACTTTGAGGGATAATCATATGATCCAACTATGTTAGCATTGTTGGGAGATTGCACTAGCGAAAGTATGGACCCTAGGCCCCCCTTTTAAGCATTGCAAAATCGTTTTTGTGCCCGTTTACTATTTGCTACCTTGATGTTTTTATTTATTCAGATTATAAAAATATATTTCTACCATCCATATTACACTTTTATCTCGCCGAACTAGTGCACCTATACAATTTTCCATTGTATTGGGTGTGTTGGGGACACATGAGATTTCTTGTAATTGGTTGTAGTGTTGTTTGAGAGAGACCATCTTCATCCTACACCTCTCACGGATTGATAAACCTTAGGTCATCCACCTGAGGGAAAATTGCTACTGTCCTACAAAACTCTGCGCCTAGAGGCCCAACACGTGTCTACAAGAATAAAGTTGCTTAGTAGACATCAAGCTCTTTTCTGGCGCCGTTGCCGGGGAGGTGAGTGCTTGAAGGTATATCTTTAGATCTTGCAATTGAATATTTTTGTTTCTTGTTTAATCACTAGTTTGGTTTATAAAAGAAAACTACATAAAAATGGAATTGAGGTTGCATCATATTATTGATCATCTTTATAATATCTTCCTTGAAAATGATGGATCGGAAAGTTTTGCTCAATTGTTAGAAGAAGAAGTCAATAAAATGCTTGGCACAAAATATTTGAATGATTAGCATGATTGCAATGTTGTTAGTATGAATTCTTTGAATATCCAGAATGCTAATGATGATTGCACAAGTCATGATAAAAATGTTTCTTATAAGCATGTCACTTTTTGTGGAGTGAATTGGGAGTGCCTTTGCACACCAAAAAGGGAAGATAGATTTTGTAAGAGGCATAAATACTTAGAAACGAAAATGTTGCAAGAGAGGCTAGATGATTGTGCTGAAAGATGTAATTTTTTCCGCCATCCTTCTTAACTTTGCAATGAACATGGTCCTTTAAATCTTCAATGCAGATTCTTTCATGATCAAATAGTGTCCAAAATTGTGATAACTTGATTACCCTTGAGCATCATAAAGAGCTTAGTCTTCTTTTGGGATATGACGAAATGAAACATATAACTAAGGGTATTCCAAAATTTAATCTTGAGAGGTTTCTTGATTTTGATCTAGAAGAAATTTATATGTTTTGTGTGGTAAATTGTATTGAGAATCCTTATGAAGAGAGTACTAATGAACAGGAAATTATTTCCCAATACCCTCCTAGTGTTTATTATGATGAATCAGGTAACGGGGAGGAGCTTCCTATCCAATCAATCTCTTCGATAAGAAGCTTGAAAAAATTAATTGAACCCACACATGATGTGGTGAAGAAAAAGATAAGAAGAAAGAAGAGAGGTAAAAAGGTATCTCTCCCAAATAATGTTGCTCCTACCACCATTGTGCATCATGAGAGTGAATCAAATATGTTGGTGGAAGATGATGATATTGAGTATGATTTTGTGATGCCTATTGCTTGTTGTGATGATTATGATTGGGAAGACAATGATGTCCCTTATGATCTTGAAAATCTTTTTAGCACTTTCTTGGAAGAATATGATAATGATGTTTGTTGTACTATTGGTGTTATTCATGCTATTGATAAGAATGATTGTGATGATATGCAAAACCACAAGCTTGTGGATGCTATGTTTGATGAGTATGATATGTTTGAAGATTTATTTGCTGGAAATAATGCTTGTCCTAAGCTTGGGTATGCTTTGCTTAATGAATATGATCCTTTGATTCCTTCTACTTTCAATAAGAAAATTTATTATGACGATAGCATGCCTCCTATTTATGATTATTACATTGATGAAAGTGGGTTTGGAAGAGTGTCAACTCTAGGTAGTAGTGGTCCCACTATTTTGGAGGGTGTTGAATCTTATTACAATATCGATGAAAGTGGATTTGGAGAGGTCATGACTTTATTTAGTGATACATCCACTATTTTGGAAGAGGTTTCAATTGACTACGACAATGAAGTTGCTATCTATGATGATTATTATGATGACATCTATGCCATAAAGAGTGATAAATCTTCTATGCGTGTGCATCATGAAAAGAGTGTTGTTTGTGATAGTTATATTGTTGAATCCATTCATGATGCCTCTGAAAATTATTATTTGAGAGGAACTTATGCTCTTACATATCTCAATAATATCAAGTTTCTTCTCTATGTGTTGATTGTTTTGAAGTTACACTTGTTTTGCCTTCCTATGCTAGCTGATTATTGTTCCCATAAGTTGTTTGCTCACAAAATCCCTATGCATAGGAAGTGGGTTAGACCTAAATGTGCTAGTTATATGCTTCATGATGCTCTTGTTATGTTTCAATTCATATCTTTTATGAGAGCATCATTGAAATCATCATGCCTGGCTTAAAAGGCATCAAAGAAAAGCGCTTGTTGGGAGAAAACCCAACACTTTTACTTACTGTTTTTGTGTGTTTCACGTGATTAAGCTACTGTAGTAATCATGTTTTATTGCTTTTGTTTCAATAAAGTGCCAAGTAAAGCCTTTAGGATCTCCTTGGGTGATAGTTGTTTGATCTTGCTGAAAAACAGGAACTTTTGCACCCACGAAAATAATTTTAATAAATCACAGAAAACTGATTTTGCTATGTTTCTTTTTTCAGGATATTCATAAACAAATTTCTCAGGCTGTCCTAATTTTTCAGAATTGTTGGAGTAGCAGAAGTATGGTTGGAGTACAGATTACTACAGACTGTTTTGTTTTTGACAGATTCTGTTTTCAATGCATAGTTTGCTTGTTTTCTAGTTTCTATGGCTTATATTGCTCAATATAAATTGCGGAAATGATATGCTACAGTAGGCATTGTATGGAAACAATTATGAATCTTGTCTTTGACAATACCAAAGTAAAATGGTTTGCTCTTTATCATACTAACCTATCTCACGAAGTTCCGTTAAGTTTTCTGTGATTGAAGTTTCCATGTTTTGGGTGAGATATCAATATGAGGAGAACAAGGAGTGAAAAGACCCTAAGCTTGTGGATGCACTAGGAACACCAAGGTAATATTCAAGTAAGATCCAAGCAACTATGCTTGGGGATGCCCCGAAAGGCATCCCCTCTTTCGTCTCCAACATTATCGGTAACCTCACTTGGAGCTATGTTTTCATTCGTCACATGATATGTGTTTTACTTGGAGCGTCATTTTCTTTTACTAGAATTTGCTTTCTGTTATTTATAATAATGTTTTGCATCTTTATTTTCAATAAAAATGTCAAGGATAGCCTTTACCATGCTTATTTTGGAAGTATACATGTAGCCATTTCAAAACAAAAAGTTTATCGTTGTTGCAAAAATTCCCTAGAAAAGTCAGAATATGATAAATTTTTGAAACTTTTTGCAAAGTAAGCTTTGATAAATTTTCTACAATGTGGTAAATTTTCATAATTTTTGGAGTTAGGGAAGTATTGATACTCTTGCATTCTTTACAGACTGTACTGTTTTGGCAGATTGCTGTTATGTTTGCATATGTTTGCTTGTTTCATGATTCTATTTGAGGATAGGAGTATTAAATATGAAGAGATATTTAGTATGCAATGTAGAATAATAATTTTTGTGATTTGCTACAGTAGAGAATTATAAGGTTTTTGCAATTGTTTATACTAACTTATCTCACGAGTTCTTGTTGAGTTTTGTGTGGATGAAGCTTTTGAGATTTAGGAAAACCGTGATATGAGAGGAATTAAGGAGACACAGAAGCTCAAGATTGGGGATGCCCAAGGCACCCCAAGATAATATTTTAATAAGTCTGAAGCATCTAATCCCCGGTAGGCATCCCACCTTTCTTCTCCAACAATTATCGGTTAGTATTGGTTGAGCCTAAGTTTTTGCTTCTTCACACGATGAGTGCTATCCTTGAAATGTCATTTTGTTTTGTTTTTCTTGCTGTTTTAATAAATTACTTAGATCTGAAAGTTTTTAAATAAGAGAGAGTCCTCACATAGCTATCTATTTACTTAACTACTCGCATGATCTTCACTTATATCTTTTTGGAGTAGTTTCTCATTTACTCTTGTGCTTCACTTATATCCTATGAGTAAATTGTTGAATAAATTGAATGGCATGAAGTTTAAATCATATCATGCATAGTGGTAGTTTCACATTGGGTTTAGAAAGTGAAATCTTTTGAGGCTTGACAATCACAATATTGGCCATACAAGCAATTCACAAATAATTAGTATAAGGAAGAGAACTTTCAAATGCAAATACACTATCATGGAAATCTTTTGTGATTGTGAGCCCCCATCAAAATATTATATGCAAAAATTGTGGACGTTGGACAAGGAAGACAACGTAATGATTTATGTTTGCTCATATTCACATAGAAGTTATATTGTCATAGATCCTTTTAACATGTGGTGCTTGCCCCCCATCTTTGCTAGCCAAAAACTCCGCACCAAGTAGAGATACTACTTGTGCATCCAAAAACCCTTAAACCCAAATCTTATTTTCAAGAGTCCACCATACCCGCCTAAGGATTGAGCAAGATCCTTCAAGTAAGTTTCCATCGGTGCAATAAGGCAATAAAAATTGCTTCTAAAAGTGTTAGATCATTTAGTGTAAGAGAAAATTAAGCGTTGTACAAAATTATGATGGCAAAGAAATAAAAGCGACGGACTGCATAATAAAGGTTGCTATCATAAGGGGCAATATAAATGTGACATTCTTTTGCACTAAGGGATTGAGCATACAAACAAATGAGCGCATGGCAACCTCTGCTTCCCTCTGTGAAGGGCCTATCTTTTACTTTTCAATATTTACTTTTATGAAAAGATTCAAAGTTTTTCTCTCTATTCCATTTTATTTTTATCTTTTGGCAAGCATCATGTGGTGAGGAAAGATCTAGGCACATAGGTCCAGTTGAATAGGGTAGCATGAGTTATTATTGTTGACATCACCCTTGAGGTGAATACGTTGGGAGGTAAAACACTAAGCCCCTATATTTCTATGTGTCTGGTTGAAATGTTTTGCTCATGTGTATGCGGTGAGTGTTAGCAATCATAGAAGACTATCTGATGGTTGACTATGTGGAGATCTTACTTAAACTCTGTTGAATAAGTTGAATTACAATTGCTTGGTGACTAAGAATATAGGTTGTTGAGCTTCAAGAGAGTTCATTGTTTAAACCTTAACATGTGAATTGGTTGCCACTATAACATGAGAAGTTTTATAAGAAAGAATTACTGTTATGATGCTGGAAAAAGTGATTGAAATTATCATTGATCAAACTTATGCACTTTGCTAGCATCCACACTTCATAAATTATTTCTTTTATCATTTACCTACTCGAGGACGAGTAGGAATTAAGCTTGGGGATTGAGGGAGTCCTGGATTAGGGGGTGTCCGGATGGCCGGACTAAGACCTTTGGCCGGACTCCCGGACTATGAAGATACAAGATTGAAGACTCCGCCTCGTGTCCGGATGGGACTTTCCTTGGCGTGGAAGGCAAGCTTGGCGATACGACATGAAGATCTCCTCCCATTGTAACCGACTCTGTGTAACCCTAGCCCTCTCCGGTGTCTATATAAACCGGAGAGTTTTAGTCCGTAGGACGAACAACAATCATACCATAGGCTAGATTCTAGGGTTTAGCCACTCTAATCTCGTGGTAGATCTACTCTTGTACTACCCATATCATCAATATTAATCAAGCAGGAGTAGGGTTTTACCTCCATCGAGAGGGCCCGAACCTGGGTAAAAGCATCGTGTCCCTCGTCTCCTGTTACCATTCGCCTAGACGCATAGTTCGGGACCCCCTACCCGAGATCCGCCGGTTTTGACACCGACATTGGTGCTTTCATTGAGAGTTCCTCTGTGTCGTCGCCTTTAGGCCCGATGGCTTCTTCGCTCGTCAATCGCGATGTGGTACGGGATGAGACTTTTCTCCCTGGACAGATCTTCGTATTCGGCGGCTTCGCACTGCAGGCCGACTCGTTCGGCCATCTGGAGCAGCTCGAAAGCTACGCCCTTGGCCATCAGGTCAGGTTTGGAAGCTTAAACTACACGGCCGACATCCGCGGGGACTTGATCTTCGACGGGTTCGAGCCATGACCGGGCGCGCCGCACTGTCACGATGCGCATGATTTAGCTCTGTCCTCAGACAACGCCCAGAGCGTCGCTCAGGTGTCAGCTCCGACCATTAGCTCGGAGCCCACTACGCCAGTCGGGGACGGACGGTTGGACGCCACCCCGGAAACTGCAATCTCTATGGTGATAGAGCCAGATACCAGCCTAGTCCCTCGCAAGGCCCATGACTCCAAGGTGCCGGACTCCGACCCGGACTCCGTAAATCCCACACCTCTTCCGATTAAGCCCGATTGGGCTCCGGTCATGGAGTTCACCGCCGCGGATGTCTTTCAACACTCACCTTTCAGCAACATCCTGAATTCATTAAAGTCTCTCTGTTTGTCAGGAGAGCCCTGGCCGGACTACGGCCAACACGGTTGGGATGCGGACGACGAAGAAATTCGTAGCCCACCCACCACCCACTTCGTAGCCACTGTCGACGATTTAACCGACATGCTCGACTTTGACTCCGAAGACATCGACGGCATGGACGCCGATGAAGGAGACGATCAAGAACCAGTGCCTATAGGGAACTGGAAAGCCACCTCGTCATATGACATATATATGGTGGAAACCCCTAAAGCGGGGGATGGGGAGGAGAAAACGGAGGATGATCCCTCCAAGAAGCAACCCAAGCGCCGACGTCAGCGGCGCCGCTCTAAGTCCCGCCAAAGCAAAAACGGCGATTCCGGCACCGGAGATAACAATATGCCGGACAGTGCCGAGGACAACCCCCTCCAGCAGGATTTAGTGCAGGAGGACGAAGGAGCCAACCCTCATGAGAGAGCGGCCGACAAAGAAGACGAGGATGATAATTACATGCCTCCCTCCGAAGACGAGGCAAGCCTCGACGACGACGAATTCGTTGTGCCAGAGGATCCCGTCGAACAAGAGCATTTCAAACGCAGACTCGTAGCCACGGCAAGCAGCCTCAAGAAGAAACAGCAGCAGCTTAGAGCTGACCAAGACTTGCTAGCCGACAGATGGACCGAAGTCCTGGCGGCCGAAGAGTATAAACTAGAACGCCCATCCAAGAGCTACCCGAAGCGCAGGCTCCTACCCCAACTTGAGGAGGAAGCAACTAAACCTACATCACCAGTGTACGATGCGCCCGATCGGCTACCCCGTGGCCGCGATAGAGAGGCCTTCAGGCCCTCAACCCAGGTCGCCCCCCGACACCGCTCAAAACATACTAGAGTATGGGGAGACGCAACAGACCTACGAGACATCTTGGAGAATAAGGCAAGGCAAACAAGATCGATCTACGGATCGCATGGGCGCCCCGCTTCACGTGACGCTACCCGTCACGCCAGACATAATAAGTATGGCCCAGCCGAATACAACAGACCAAGCTCGTCCAAGCTGCGTCGCGATATTGCCCAGTACAGGGGCACCGCACACCCACTATGCTTCACAGACGAAGTAATGGATCATCAAATCCCCGAGGGCTTCAAGCCCGTAAACATCGAATCATACGATGGCACAACAGATCCTGCGGTATGGATCGAGGATTATCTCCTTCACATCCACATGGCCCGTGGTGATGATCTACACGCTATCAAATACCTCCCGCTCAAGCTTAAAGGACCAGCTCGACATTGGCTTAATAGCCTGCCAGCAGAGTCAATTAGTTGTTGGGAGGACCTGGAATCCGCATTCCTTGACAACTTCCAGGGCACGTATGTGCGACCACCAGACGCCGATGACCTAAGCCACATAATCCAGCAGCCAGAGGAATCGGCCAGACAATTCTGGACATGGTTCCTGACCAAGAAAAACCAAATAGTCGATTGTCCGGACGCCGAGTCCCTCGCAGCCTTCAGGCACAACATCCGAGACGAATGACTTGCTCGGCACCTAGGACAGGAAAAGCCGAAGTCTATGACACTCATGACCCGCTTCAGCGCGGAAGAAGACAGCTGGCTAGCTCGTAGCAACAACATAACCAAGAGCCCAGGCAATTCGGATACCAAGGATAACAACGGCAAGTCACGTCGCAACAAGCATAAATGCCGCATTAACGGTGACAATACTGAAGATACGACAATCAATGCCGGATTCAGAGGCTCTAAACCGGGTCAGCAGAAGAAGCCATTCAAAAGAAACCCTCAGGGCCCATCCAGCTTAGACCGGATACTCGATCGCTCGTGCCAGATACACGGCACACCCGAACAACCAGCCAATCACACCAACAGGGATTGTTGGGTGTTCAAGCAGGTAGGCAAGTTAAGTGCCGAGACCAGAGACAAGGGGCTACATAGCGATGACGAGGAGGGGCCCTGGCCACCGAACAACAAAGGACAGAAGGGATTTCCCCCGCAAGTTCGGATGGTGAATATGATATACGCAACCCACATCCCCAAAAGGGAGCGGAAGCGTGCTCTCAAGGACGTCTACGCGTTGGAGCCAGTCGCCCCAAAGTTCAACCGATGGTCCTCCTGCCCGATCACCTTCGATCGACGGGACCATCCCACCAGCATTCGTCACGGCGGATTCGCCGCACTGGTCCTAGACCCAATTATCGACGAATTCCACCTCACCAGAGTCCTAATGGACGGCGACAGTAGCCTGAACCTGCTTTACCAGGACACGGTGCGAAAAATGGGCATCGATCCCTCAAGGATTAAACCCACAAAGACAACCTTCAAAGGTGTCATACCAGGGGTAGAAGCCAGCTGTACAGGCTCGGTCACACTCGAGGTGGTCTTCGGATCCCCGGATAACTTCCGAAGCGAGGAGTTAATCTTTGACATAGTCCCATTCCGCAGCGGCTATCACGCCCTGCTCAGGCGAACCGCATTTGCCAAATTCAATGCGGTGCCGCACTACGCATATCTCAAGCTCAAGATACCAGGACCTCGCGGAGTCATCACAGTAAACAGAAACACCGAACGCTCTCCCCGAATGGAGGAGCACACAGCGGCCCTGGCAGCGGAAGTACAGAGTAGCCTCTCAAGGCAGTTCTCCAATCCAGGTGCCAAACGTCCGGACAACGTCAAGCGAGCCTGAAGTAACCTACAACAAATCCAGCTGGCACGTTACGAGCAAGCATAGCAGTGCGGCCCCAACCCCGGCCCCCGTCAAATGGCGATACTGGCACCACGCGTACATAATTACGCCTTAGAGATACCATGGGCATAAGGGGAGGGGCACAACAATGGCACGCCCAGAATGCGGCTCAACCGCACTAAGGGGCTCCCTATTTCGCCATTTTTCTTTTCACACCATTTCAGGACCCACCTATTTGGACGGCCTGTCTGGCAATACTCTCGCCGAACCAACAATGCAATAGCCAGGGAGGAAGCAAGCCACGTCAAAAGTCCAGGTGGTCTCTATAACGAGTTTAATACATGTTTCTCTTACAATCCTGCAGCTTGCCCCTGAAGGGGAATATGTCAAATACTCCCATCTCTTGCTTACCGCACTTTTTGTATCGTTCTGCTTTCGCAGCAGCCCTTTTTTAATGAACAATATATATCTCTTACCTATTATTGTACTTATATATTTTTATATGCAAATATGTTCAGTCATGACACTATGCAACCGTACACTTTGGTACGGATAATACACCAGGGGCTTACAACACCCCATAACATGGTGTGAGAAGACCGAACACTCTAACAAGTGCGGCACTTCGAACTTATAGCACTATATGCATCGCTCCGAATCATGTCTTTGGTCAATAGTTGGGTTTGCCCGGCTCCCATGTTTTGGTACCTTACGTTCTGCATTGTTGGCTAAGGTAGCGCTGGGAGAACTACTGCGATTGTGCCCCAGTTGAGCTGGGTTAACACCTCAGTAGAGAAAGCTAAAACTGACTGTCATGATAGTGCGAGAGACCGGTCATTGTTCGCGAGGTTTCTTCGAGTCCTTAAAGACTTATGCCGCTTCGAGCGAGGAACCGGACTTATCCGGCCTAGGCGTGGATAGCGCCCCGGACTCGGTCTTCCGAATACTAGGGGCTTCGCCGAAATTTAAAATTATAGAATTCTATGGCTAAGTGAGAGTGATAAAGCATTATAAGTCCGACGGCCTGGTTCGTTGTGTTGAACGCCTCCCTAGACGGACACAAGAATGGGAACAAGAGCCCTCAGGTTTATCCCGAACACCCCAGCACTCGTGGCATGGGGGTCGAAGCCGACGACTTGCATCTCTCAGATTTGATAAACGGCCACACAGAAGGTAATATTTTAAATTAACAAGCGTTGCTTAACGCATATGAACAAAGCTTTAGCGTACAGGATAACAAATGCGAGTTTACTCAAAAATTACATCTTTGGAGCACTCATCCACTATGCGGCGGGCACCCTTCAGAACGCCATTATAATACATCTCGGGCGTACGATACTCCTTGCCCAGCGGTGGCGCGTTCGTCAACAGCTTCTCCGCGTATAACTTGCAACAGTGCACCTTAGCACGGGCAAGGGCCCGACGGGCACCTTCAATACAAACGGAGCGCTTGACGACCTCAATCCACGGACACGCGTCCACCATCCGCCGCACCAGATCGAAGTAGCTCCCAGGCATGACATCTCCAGGCCACAGCCGAGCTATGAGGCCCTTCATGGCCTGTTCGGCCACCTTGTGGAGCTCAATCAACTACTTCAGCTGGTCGCTCAGGGGCACCGGATGTTCGGCCTCAGCATACTAAGACCAGAACACTTTTTCCGTCGAGCTCCCCTCTCCGGCTCGGTAGTATCCGGCGGCATCACACACACTATGGGGCAGATTGGCGAACGCTCCTGGAGAGCTCCGGATTCGGGTAAGTAGCAGATAATTAACTTTTATATTTTTGCTTTGCATAAAGAATGCCTTACCCACCGCTATCTTCTTCATCGCCTCGATCTCCTGAAGGGCCTTCTGGGCTTCGGCCTTAGCGGTCTTGGCACTCTCAAGAGCCAAGGCAAGCTCGGACTCTCGAGTCTTCGAGTCACGCTCCAAACTCTCATGTTTTTCCACGAGAGCCTGGAGCTCTTGCCGCACCTCCGCCACCTGTGCCTCCTGCTTCTCTCGCTCGGTGCGCTCCAAGGCCGCACTCTTTTCGGCCTTGGAGACCGCCTCTTTCAGGGTCGCCACCTCGGTCGTGGCTCCTGCAACATTAACGTTGGTCCTGTTATTATTATTATGCAACCAAGTATTTCTATATACATTTACAGGAGGTACTACGTACCCTCTTTATCCTCGAGCTGCTTCTTGGCATGGCTGAGCTCGCTCTCGGACCGCTCGAGGCTTTCCTTCAAGGCATTGACCTCCGCAGTCAGTGCGGCAGAGGTCAGCAGCGCAGCCTGCATTCCCATGTTGACATATTTCCATTAGACTCCTGCGTATATCTTTTGAGATCCTCAGTTCGGCTTTTCTTTCCGAACACAGAACTGAGCATCAGGGGATACTGTCTATGCGGTAACATTTTTATATGTTTTTGAACACATACCTCAAAGCCCGTTAACAGGCTTGTGCAGGCTTCCGTCAGCTCGCTCTTGGCGGACTGAACCTTCTGAATCACCGCACTCATAATAGTGTGGTGTTCTTCGTCGATGGAGGCACCGTTAAGCGCCTCCAGCAAATTGTCCGGCGCCTCCGGGTGGACGGAAGTCGCCGGCGTCGCAGGTTTGCCCTTCTTATGAAGGAGCCGCCTGTCGGGCTCTGGAACCACTGATGGTTCCGGAGCAGTGTCCGGCCCGGGGCCGGACTTAGATCCCTCCGGGGCTTTACCCCCTTTGGGCTAGGAGTCCGGAAGGTCGCCTTGTGGCGCTTCTAGGACCACCTCCTCCTGGTTTTCTCCCCTACAGAACTCCACCTCAGCATCGTCTGTAGGGAGAGGGGAGGAGGCCGTCGGAAGTGAAGCGCTATTCACATCCGACGAATTCAGAGATCCGCTCGATGAATCGCCAAGCTGAGCTCTGGGCGGACTGCATGATTAGCTTCGGTGTTAAAAGCTATCAAATAATAAAGGAGTGCAATAATTCATTCGGGTAGCCGGACACTTACGACTTTGCCAGGGGCTTGACCCTGGATGGCCAATCCTCCCCGCCGTCTTCGGCGTCGGGGGCGTAGTCCGGTAGAAGGGACTTCCCCTTCTTGGACCCTCCGGCTTCCCTAGTTGGGGCGGCCTTTCTCTTCTTTCCTCCCCCCGTTGGAGGGGGAGAGGCATCTTCTTCTTCCTCCTCCTCGTCTTCGGAGGCGGAGGGTGCGTTGGGGCCGTCGGGCAAATCCGACGACCCCGGGCGCCGGGAACTCTTTCGGGTCCCTGTGGCCTTCTCCTTGGCCTTCTTCTCCGGCACCACGTGGGGTGCCGGAACCAGTAGCTTCGCTAAGTCTGCGTCTACTGGGCCTTCGGGCAAAGGGGCTGGACAGTCGAACTGTCCGAATGTCCTCTTCCAGTCCTGTCAAAGGAACGGGAGTTTAGATCCCACATAAAGTCACACTATGAAATTCGGGTATCCCGTAAGGGACTAAAGGTAAGCTTACTTCGGAGGCTTGACGTTTGGCGCAGAACCCGCGATTCTCGGTGACGGGAGGGGAGACCTCGGAACTCTTGAAAAGCACCTTCCAGGCGTCCTCGTGCTTCGTTTCGAAGAGCCGGGATAGAGTCTGGTGCCGGGCCGGGTCGAACTCCCACAAATTGAAGTCTCGTCGTTGACATGGGAGGATCCGGCGGAAGAGCATGACCTGGACCACGTTGACAAGCTTGACCTTCTTGGTCACCAGGTCTCGGACGCGGGTTTGGAGTCCGGTCACCTCTTTCGGATTGCCCCATGACAGGCCCGTCTCTTTCCAAGATGTGAGCCGGGTGGGGATGCCGGATCGAAATTCAGGGGCCGCTGCCCATTTAGGGTCACGCGGCTCGGTGACATAAAACCACCCAGATTGCCACCCTTTGATGGTTTCCACGAAGGCACCCTCAAGCCAGGTGACATTGGCTATCTTGCCCACCATGGCGCCTCCGCATTCCGCCTGTCGGCCTTGCACGACCTTCGGCTTGATGCTGAAGATCTTCAGCCATAGGCCAAAGTGGGGCTGGATGCGGAAGAAGGCCTCGCACACGACGATAAATGCCGAGATATTGAGGATGAAGTTCGGGGCCAGATCATGGAAGTCCAGGCCGTAGTAGAACATGAGCCCCCGGACGAACGGGTGAAGAGGAAAACCCAGTCCGCGGAGGAAATGGGGAAGAAAAACAACCCTCTCATGGGGCCTGGGGGTGGGGATGAGTTGCCCCACATCTGGAAGCCGGTGCGCGATGTCGTCAGACAGGTATCCGGCCTTCCTCAGCTTTTTGATTTCCCCCTCCGTGACGGAGGAGGCCATCCATCTACCTCCCGCTCCAGACATGGTTGGAGAAGGTTGAGGTGGGAAGTGCAGGCTTGGGCGCTGGAGCTCGAGCGCGCAGGGACGGATAAGCAGAAGGGGAAGAGGGCGTGAATGGAAAAGGCGGATTCTTATCCCCTTATATGGGCGGCCAAAACTACGAGCCCCCCACCGGCCTGATAAAACTCGCTTATCTCCCAAGCGCCGCGGTTAATGGCGCGGTTGGGTTACCCACACCCGTATTGATGAGAATCCCGGAATAAGGGGACACGATCTCTGCTTTGACAAGACATGCTAAGGAAACTGCCTCGCTAAACGTGCTAAGGAGGAACAATAAAATGAATGAAGAGCTTGGCTGTGGCATGATGCCGCGCCACGAAATACGTCAGCAGATCCGATTGATACAAATATTATTCTCTCTACGAAGGAATGTGGATCTTATTTTGCGGAGCCGGACACTACCCTGGTGTTCAACATCTTCTATGAAATATTAGGAGGAGGAACCCACCTTGCAATGCCGAACACAACTTGCGCGCCGGACTCGTCGTCATTGAAGCCTGGTTCAGGGGCTACTGAGGGAGTCCTCGATTAGGGGGTATCCGGATAGCCGGACTAAGACCTTTGGCCGGACTCCCGGACTATGAAGATACAAGATTGAAGACTCCGTCCCGTGTCTGGATGGGACTTTCCTTGGCGTGGAAGGCAAGCTTGGCGATACGATATGAAGATCTTCTCCCATTGTAACCGACTCTGTGTAACCCTAGCCCTCTCCGGTGTCTATATAAACTGGAGAGTTTTAGTCCGTAGGACGAACAACAATCATACCCTAGGCTAGATTCTAGGGTTTAGCCACTCCGATCTCGTGGTAGATCTACTCTTGTACTACCCATATCATCAATATTAATCAAGCAGGAGTAGGGTTTTACCTCCATCGAGAGGGCCCGAACCTGGGTAAAAGCATCGTGTCCCTCGTCTCCTGTTACCATCCGCCTAGACGCACAGTTCGGGACCCCCTACCCGAGATCCGCCGGTTTTGACACCGACAGGGATGCTGATACATCTCCAACGTATCTATAATTTATGAAGTATTCATGCCAATATATTATCATTCTTGGGTGTTTTACAATCATTTTATAGCAAATTTATATCATTTTTTGGGACTAACCTATTGACCCAGTGCCCAATGCCAGTTGCTGCTTTTTTCTTGCTTTTTACATCGCAGGAAATCAATATCAAACGGAGTCCAAACAACGCGAAACTTTTTAGATATTTTTTTGGGCCAGAAGACATCCATTGGGCCAGAGCTGCACCTGGGAGGTGCCCCAAGGGGGAACAACCCACCAGGGCATGCTAGGGCCCCTTGGCGCGCCTAGGTGGGTTGTGCCCACCTCGGTGGCCTCCTGCACCCCCTCTTTGCCCTATAAATTCACAAATATTACGAAACCCTTCGTGGTAGCCCTAGACGGGAAGTTTCGCCGCCGCAAGGCCTCTGTATCCACGAGATCCAATCTAGACTCCGTTCTGGCACCCTACCGGAGGGGGGAATCATCTCAGGTGGCCATCTTCATCATCCTGGCGGCCACTGAGGGAGTCCTGGATTAGGGGCTCCTCGGACAGCCGGACTATATGCTTATGCCGGACTGTTGGACTGTGAAGATACAAGATTGAAGACTTCGTCCCATGCCCGGGTGGGACTCTCCTTTGTGTGGAAGGCAAGCTTGGCAATTCGGATATGTAGATTTCCTTCTCTATAACCGACTCTGTGTAACCCTAGCCCCCACCGGTGTCTATATAAACCGGAGGGTTTAGTCTGTAGGACAACATCAATCATAATCATCGGCTAGCTTCTAGGGTTAGCCTCTATGATCTCGTGGTAGATCAACTCATGTAATACTCATCTCATCAAGATCAATCAAGCAGAAAGTAGGGTATTACCTCCATAGAGAGGGCCCAAACCTGGGTAAATATTGTGTCCCCCGCCTCCTGTTACCATTAGCCTTGGACGCACAGTTCAAGTCCCCCTACCCAAGATCCGCCAATTTTGACACCGACATTGGTGCTTTCATTGAGAGTTCCACTATGTCGCCACCATGAGGCTTGATGACTCCTTCAATCATCCACAACGATGCGATCCAGGGCGAGGTTTTCCTCCCCGAACAGATCTTCGTATTCGGCGGCCTCGCACTACGGGCCAATTCGCTTGGCCATCTGGAGCAGATCGATAGCTACGCCCCCGGCCATCAAGTCCGGTTTGAAAGCCTCAACTACACTGCTAACATCCACGGAGACTTGATCTTCGACGAATTCGAGCCCATGACAGGTGCACCCCACAGTCACGACGAGCATGACCTAGATCTGTCGTCAGACGATGTTCAGGAGATCACACCTGCAGCGGCCCTGGCTTTAAATCCAGAGCGGATCGTGCCATTTGATGACGGGTGGATGGACACCGCCACGGAGGCCGCACACTCGACGGCGATAGAGCCGAACACAGATTCCACTTCCAATAAGGTCTATGTCATCGGACCCTCGGACCCGTCTCCGACCATAGGCTCCGAACCATGTACATCTGTGCACATCGGATCTGACTGGGCACCGATCATGGAGTTTAGCTCCACAGACATCTTTCAGCACTCGCCCTTGGGCAATGTGCTAAATTCATTAAAATCTCTCTCCCTGTCAGGAGACTGTTGTCCGAACTATGTCTGGCTTGAGTGGGAAGCGGACGGCCAAGGAATTCGTTACCCACCCACCACCCACTTAATAGCCACTGTCGACGACTCAACCGACATGCTTGATTTCGACTCCGAAGACATCAACAGTATGGATGACGATGCCGGAGAAGAACAGGAACCACTGCCCACAGGGCGCTGGACAGCCACCTCATCATATGATATATACATGGTGGACACACCCAAAGAAAACAATGGTGAGGAACAGAAGGATGAAACGGAGGATAATCCTCTTGAGAAGCAACCAAAGCGCCGACATCAGCGGCGCCGCTCTAAATCCCGCCACAACAAAAACAGCGATAACGGCATAAGAAAGAATAGTACCCCGGATGACGCTAAAGATAACGATGACCCCGTGGACCCAGTGATGGAGCAGGATGAGCCAGGGGATGGCGAACATAGTCCGGGGCCGCTGCTCGATCACAGCGATGCCGAAGACAAAACTTATAAACCTGTCTCCGGAGAGGAGAACAATCCGGACTATGATGCACACATCATCCCGGAAGAGCATTTGGAACAAGAGCACCTCCATAGAAGGCTTATTGCCACCACGAGGAGCTTGAAGAAGCAGAAGCAACGGCTTAAAGCCGCGCAAGATACGCTCAACCACAGATGGAACAAAGTGCTCGACAGTGACGAAATATACGGCGGTGATCGCCACACAAAGAGCTACCCAAAACGCAAGCTTCTGTCCGAATTCGACGAGGAGGCTATCGCACCCATTCCGCTGAAGAACAATACGGCCGATCTGCCTGACCGACCACCCCGTGGCTGAGACAGAGCGGCTAATGACGCCGCACACAAGTCAGCACACGATCTACGTGAGCACCTAGACAAAAGAACCGGTATGGCTAGGTCCATCTATGGATCTAGGAAGCGTGCTCCTACGCATGATCACGGCCACCAAGCCGACTATACAGATCGACCACTAGCTCGGAATCAACACCGAACACTATAGCCGTCGGACACATGCCACGACACATCCAAATACAGGGGTGCCGCACACCCCCTGTGCTTCACCGATGAGGTGCTGGATCATGAATTTCCAAAGGGGTTTAAACCTGTAAACATCGAGGCATACAACGGAATGACAGACCCTACAGTCTGGATTGAGGACTTTATTGTTCACATCCATATGGCTCGCAAAGACGATCTCCATGCCATCAAATGCCTGCCCCTCAAGTTGAAAGGACCAGCTTGGCACTGGTTGAAAAGCCTCCCCGAAAATTCAATTGGAAGTTGGGAGGAACTCGAGGACGCTTTCAGGGCTAACTTTCAAGGGGCCTATGTCCGACCTCCGGATCAGACGATTTAAGTCGCATAATCCAACAACCCGGAGAATCAGCCCGTAAGCTTTGGAACAAATTTCTCACCAAAAAGAACCAAATCATCGACTGTCCGGATGCTGAAGCCCTAGCAGCTTTCAAACACAGCGTCCAGGACGAATGGCTTGCCAAACACCTTGGCCAGGAAAAGCTGATGATAATGGCAGCTTTAACAATTCTTATGACCCGCTTTTGCGCGGGAGAGGACAGTTGGTTGGCCCGCAGGGGCACCAGCGACCCAGGCACATTCGAAATCAAGGATGGCAATGCGAAGCCGCGACGCAATAAAAACAAGCGTCGAAATAATGAAGACAACCCAGACAACACAGGGTAAACGCCGGATTCAGGGGCTCTCGACCCAGTCAACGGAAAAAGCCATTTAAAGGCAACAGAGATGGACCGTCTAGCCTAAACAAAATTCTAGATAGATCCTGTCAGATTCATGGCACCCCCGAGAAACCTGCGAATCACACCAACAGAGAATGTTGGGTCTTCAAGCAGGCCAGCAAGCTAAACGCCGAACACAAGGGGAGGGAGCCTCCAAGTGAAGACGAGGATGAACCTTGCCAGCCGAACACTGGGGGACAGAAAAAAATTCACTAGAGGTCAAAACAGTGAACATGATTTACGCAACCCACATACCAAAGAGTAAGCGCAAACATGCACTCCGGGACGTATACGCTGTAGAGCCGGTTGCCCCCAAATTCAACCCATGGTCGGCCTACCCGATCACTTTTGATCGCAGGGATCATCCGACTAGTATCCGGCATGGAGGTTCGGCTGCCTTGGTGCTCGACCCAATAATTGACCGATACCATCTCACCCGAGTCCTCATGGACGGTGGCAGTAGTCTTAATCTGATATACCAGGACACTGTCCGCAAGATGGGGATAGACCCGTCAAGAATCAACCAAAGCAGTACTACCTTTAAAGGAGTAATAGCAGGCGTAGAGGCCCGCTGCACGGGCTCTCTAACATTAGAGGACATATTCGGTTCTCCCGACAACTTCCGAAGCGAAGAACTAATCTTTGACATCGCTCTGTTCTGAAGCGGTTATCATGCACTACTCGGAAGAACGGCCTTCACTCGTTTCAACGCAGTACCGCACTACACTTATCTCAAACTTAAGATGCCCGGTCCACGCGGCATCATCACTATCAGCGGAAACACAGAGCGTTCTCTTTGCACGGAAGACTACATGGCGGCTCTAGCAGGGAAACCACTGAACGGCCTCTCCAACCCGAATAACTGATTGGTCTTTGAGACCACGGACACGGCTAGACGTGTCCGGTGCACCACTAGTTGTAAACAGCCCAGATAAACCTGAGCTTAATTAATGGCTAGGCCCCCACAAGTGGTGCTAGGGGCTACTCGCATGTAAAGGTCCATAGTTTGGCTGGACCCTATTAATACTCAATAGATCGAACTCTCATGGTTCATTAAGAATAATCAACTTTTAGCACGGTCACACCAGATTCTTTCACCTAGGTTTTTTCTTTTTTTTACAGATGACCATCGTGCTACACCCTTCCAGGATACGACACAACGGAGACAAAGGTGCAGACGTGCAGCAGGGCCCCATTCAAAGGTTTCTTTTTAGATTAAGACCATGTGTAAACCTTTTTTATTGTCTCTTGTTGCCTTAGACCCTCATGGCACTTAAAATAACCAAGAGGGATACCGACGTTATTGGCAAGTTTATGATTCGCCGATCTAAAATCGACGCTACAAGGGCAGCAACTAATGTGTTTTTGGGATTTATGCCCTCACCATAGCCGCTCTTTCGTCACGCCGGATTAATGCACGTACTCGGAAATTCAGGGATCATTATTGAGGGCAGTACTCAGCCCAGTATATGTTGAAAAGTCCGAATACCTTCAGGAGTGTTCGGCATCGCGAGTTTGGCCTTATATGCATCAGCTCCGAATCATGTCTTTGGTCAATAGTTTGGTTTGCCCGGCTCCCGTGTTTTTCTACCTTACGTTCCACTTTATCGGCTAAGGTAGCATCGAGAGAACTACTGCGATTGTGCCCTGGTTCATCTAGATGAGCACCTCAGTAGAGAAAGCCGAAAACTGACTGTCATGATAAAGCGAGAGACTGGTCAACCACTCGATGACTCAGCGGAATCTTCGTGATTCCTCCGCATTAACGAAGGACCGGTTTCCCGATCACGTATGGACACGCACCATATTCAGATGAATGCGGACATACTAGGGGCTATATAGTAGCCCCACCGTCAAACTCCTATGGCTAAGTGAAAGTGTTAAAGCTATATAGACTGATTGACTTGTTTGGCGCGCCGCTACCTCCTTAACGGACCAATACGTTGGATCAAGTGTGATTACGTGCTTTGCCGAACACCCCTGCATTATATGCGAGGGGGCTGAAGCCGACGACTGCAAACTTTCAGGTTATATACATATATACATAAGCGGCTGCAAAGGAGGCACTACAACACTTTACGGGCAAAACTATAAATATAGCCTTTATTATCAAAAGCATTGTTTTTTACAATCAAGATACATGTCACTGGAACATGGTATTCTTTGAGCACTGAGCCTCTATTAAACGGGCACATTCAAGACTTCTTCAAAATAGTGCTTGGGCGAGTCCTGGCCCCCGAGCGGACCCCCGGTTGCAATATCGGTGGCCTTCATCTTCGCCCAATATGTCTTAACACGGGCAAGGGCCATCCACGCACCCTCTATGCACGCCGACCTCTTGAAAGCGTCGATATGCGGCACAACACGAATAAATCATTGCACCAAACCAAAATAAGTATCTGGACTTGGTTCCTTTGGCCACAGGTGGTCCACGACGGCCTTCATGGCAAGCCCGGATAACCTATGGAGCTTGGCCCATTCGGCCATTTGCTCATTCAATAGTAGCGGACGCCTTGGATTACTGAACTACGACCAGAACATTTTTTCTACCTCATGATCTTCTTGATCTTTGAAATACTCCGTCGCACTAGCAGCACTCTTTGCTAAATCCAAGTATGCGTCTGAAGAACTCCACAATTGATCAAGAGGGGCATACTTCAGATCGCCGAACTTTGTTCGCAATAAAAAGGGCTTCCCAGCCACGATATCACCGGCTTGCCGAAGCTCCTCCTGCGCCGCTCTGATTCCAGAGCGAGTTTCCTTTGCTGCTAGCAAGGCCATCTTTAGGTCAGCCGTCTTCGTTTGGTTTTCCCTTTCGAGAAGCTCGTATCGGCTCGCGGCATTTTGCAGCTCAGGAGCCATGTTGGCTATTTTATCCTTACTTTGGCGATGACCAGCCTGTTCAGCTTTTAATTCTCCGGCTGCCTTAAGGGCGGCTGCATCACTTCTCCTGGCTTGCTCCTTGGCGCGGGCAAGTTCTGCCCGAAGGTTCACCATGGCGGCAGCTCCATCGGCAGTCGAAGCATATTATAAATCCTAGTATCATGCTCTTATTAATATTCGCTGACCACTTAAATATACAAACCCTGTGCCTCGTCAAGCTGCTTGTTCACAAGCGTGATGTCTGCATCCGCCACGTCAAGTTTCCGCCTCAGTTCGGCAAATTCAGCAGTCCGGTCAGCCGCCGGATCTGCAATCGCTTGCGTACAAAATCAGTGCTATCATTACCTGAGACTATGATCCTCTGCTCGTCTCATCCGGATGGCAACCAGAGTCTCGGGGGCTACTATCTATACAATGTACACCTTGCGTGTACGGTACAATCAAAAATATATATATATATCACTTTGCGTACCTCAAAGCCTCTTAGTAGGCTCGTAAAAGCTTCATTCAACCCGCTTTTTGCGGATGATATCTTCTTAACCATCGTACCCATTAAGGTACGATGTGCCTCTAAGATAGCCGCCTACTGTAGAAGACCCGTCAATGCGTCCGGTTGTATATCGGACAGCTCGGGGTTTTTTTTGTTGGTCTCTCTAGGATCCGGAAACCCCGGACTTCGGGCGGCCGAAGAGTTACCTTCTGGTCTTTGCGGATCGGGAGAGATCCTCCGGGACAACACCTTAGGATCATCCGCCTTATGAGGCGGAGAGGTGTGAGGAGGCGTTTCACTCTCCATCATCTCCGAAAGAAGATCCCCCGATGACAAACATTGTGGAGGGAGGCTATGAGCCGAACTGCAAAACATATGTCTCGGTCATTATTCTCAGGAAAAGAACGGGGTATGCTTACTAGACACCTTTGTTCACTTACGACTCGGTTAACGGTTGGCCCCCCTGTGGGCGTTGTGCAGCAATGTAGCCCTCTGGGGCAGGGCCCCCTGATGCAGGTTTCTTCCCTTGTTTGGAGACCTCTGCTTCCAGGCCTTCGGGACCAGTCCTTTTCTTCCCATGGGGAGAGGGGATGCTAGAATCTCCTCCCCGTTCATCCTCCGACACGGGGGTGCTAATTTCCCCAGTTAGGATGCATGACGTACCTCCAGTATGAAGTCCGCTCTTGGCTTCCCCATTCCTCTCCTCGTCCTCCCCTGATGGCACCTAATAAGGTGCGCGAGCCAGCATCCTGGTTAGTACAGGATCCGGCGAGTCTTCGGGAAGAGGGGCCGAACACCTGATCCTCCCCGCCTTTATTATCCAGTCCTGGCCGAGGGTGGTTTTTTAGAATAATGTTGTATCAAATATAATGACAACATGTTCGGTCGCGGAGTTACTTACCTGGGTGTTTGTACGGTTGCAGTTGAGGCCCGCATCCTCTGTTGTGTCCGGACACTTTATTCGTGATCCGAAGAATAATCGATACATCCCTTCGAGCGTTACGCTGAAGAAGTGCTGAATGGTTCGTGGTCTGATAATCCCCAAGTGCAAGGAATCATCATAGCACTTTCCAACGATGCAAGTGATAAATATGGAGTGTCGAACCCACAAGGAGCTAAAGGTAAGATTAATATTCTCTCAAGCCCTATCTGCCACTGATACAACTCTACGTGCACCGAACGTTTGCTTCCAACTAGCAACGAGAAATAAAACTACGTTGTGGGTATGGAGATGATAACTTTGTATAGTATCGGAGAGCTAAAACTTAAAAGTAGGTGCTGTTATCATAAAGTTAGAATATAATACTAAATAATATAAATAGCGAGTGTGGAATAATGGTGGATCGGTGTGCGTAATTGTCCTAGGCAATTGTTAACAAGACCGATAATCACTATTGCAGTTTCATATGAGGGAGAGGCATAAGCTAACATACTTTCTCTACTTGGATCATATGCACTTACGATTGGAACTCTAGCTAGCATCCGCAACTACTAAAGATCATTAAGGTAAAACCCAACCATAGCATTAAAGCATCAAGTCCTCTTTATTCCCATACGCAACAATCCCTCTTACTCGGGTTTGTGCTTCTGTTCACTCACCAACCCACTATAAGTGAATCATGAACGTATTGCAACACCCTACAGCGGGAACCCCTCACGCTTGCGCGACACAGAGGGCACCATAGGACAGCACCAAAGTAAAACGTACAACTCATACCAATCTAGATCATCGATCAACCCAAAGACAAAAGATATCTACTCAAAACATCATAGGATGGCAACACATCATTGGATCATAATATGTGGCATAAAGCACCATGTTCAAGTAGGGGATTACAGCGGGGTGCGGGAGAGTGGACCGCGTAAAAGAGATGAGGATGGTGATGTTGATGAAGACAATCACCGTGGCGATGATTCCCCTCCCGATGGCACTCCGGCACCACAGGAAGAGAGGAGGAGAGGTTCTCCACCTTGTGCTTCTTCCTCCATGGCCTCCACATTCTGGTCCTTCGCCTTCATGGTGATGAAGACCCCTCTGAGATACTCCTCCATGGACTCCGGTGATGATGGCCCCCTCCGGCAGGGTGCAGGAGAGGGCCCCGATTGGTTTTTCGTGGCTACAGAGGCTTGCGGCGGCGAAACTTCTGATCCAATCTCCGTTCTGGAAGTTTTAGGGTACAAGAGTATATATGGGTGGAGGGGGTATGTCGGAGGAGCTACGGGGGGCCCACGAGGCAGGGGGCGCACCCGGGGGGGCACCCTCGTGGGCGCTCCCCCACCCTTGTGGGCAGCCTGTATCTCCCCTGATATGCACTCCAAGTTCCCTGGGTTGCTTTCCTTCCAAAAATAACTTCTCAAGTTGATTTCGTTCCGTTTTGACTCCATCTGATATTCCTTTTCCTCGAAACACTGAAATAGGCATAAAACAGCAAATCTGGGCTGGGCCTCCGGTTAATAGGTTAGTCCAATAAATAATATAAAAGTGGGTAATAAAGCCCAATATTTCCTAAAACAGTAGATAATATAGCATGGAGCAGTCAAAAATTATAGATACGTTGGAGACGTATCAGGCATCCCCAAGCTTAATTCCTTCTCGTCCTCGAGTAGGTAAATGATAAAAAAGATAATTTTTTATGTGGAATGCTAGTGAGTGCTTAAGTTTGATCAATGATAATTCCAAACACTTTTTCTAGCATCAAAATGTGTCATAAGAGTAGCTTATCTCATAAAACTTTTCATGATCAAGTAACAATCTAGTCACAATGTCAAGCATGGTTCAGAAACTTCATTGAGAACTAACAAACTATAATCTCAGTCATTGAAGCAATTGCAATTTATCATAACATCAGAAAGAGTCAAGAATAGAGCTTTTCAGCAAGTTCACATACTCAACTATCATATAGTCTTTTCTTTTACAATTGCTAACACTCACGCAATACTTGTGGTTATGGAGTTTTAGCCGGACACTGAGAAAGATAGGGGCTTATTGTGTTGCCTCCCAATGTATTCACCTTTAGGTGATGTCAACAATAATAGCCCATGCTAACTTACATCCAATTGGATATATATATCATGATCTTTCAAACACGAGGATCTTGCCAAATAATAAAATGAAAAAGGGAAAGGTGAGGATCACCTCGACTCAAGCATAAAGTAAAAGATAGGCCCTTCGCAGAGGGAAGCAGAGGTTGTCATGCGCATTTCGGGTTGATGCACAAAATCTTGATGCACAAGAACGTCACTTTATATTGTCCCTTGCATGTGGACCTTTATTATGCAGTCCGTCGCTTTTATTACTTCCACAACAAGTTCGTACAAAGCTTATTTTCTCCGCACTAATAAGTCATACATATTTAGAGAGAAATTTTTATTGCTTGCACTGATGACAACTTACTTGAAGGATCTTACTCAATCCATAGGTAGGTATGGTGGACTCTTATGGCAAAACTAGGTTTTAAGGGTATTTGGAAGCACAAGTAGTATCTCTACTTGGAGCGAGGAATTTGGCTAGCATGAGGGGAAAAGGCAAGCTCAACATGGATGGAAGGTCAATGACGATATACTTTAACTGAGATGTCGGAAAACATAAACCATTACGTTGTCTTCCTTGTCCAATGTCAACTCTTTTAGCATGTCATACTTAATGAGTGCTTCACAATCATAAAAGATGTCCAAGATAATATATTTGTATGTGAACCTCTCTTTCCTTATTATTTCCTATTAATTGCAACGATGACCAAAACTACGTTTGCCAACTCTCAACAACTTTTATGCCTCATACTTTCTATGTGTGAAGTCATCACTAACCATGTTATAAGCATATGAAACATATAAAAATTCAGATTTATGACATTCAATTCATTCCCCCATTTACTCATAGGATATACATGAAGCACAAGAGTAAATGACAAACTACTCCAAAAGATATGAGTGAAAGACACTGAGTAGGCATATAATTAACTAGCCATGAGAGGGTTCCTTTTCTATTCAAAATTTCAGATCCAATGATTTTATTCAAACAACAAGTAAAAATGACATTGCAAGGATAGCACAACTCATGTGAAGAAGCAAAAACTTAGGCTCAACCGATACTAACCGATAGTTGTTGAAGAAGAAAGGTGGGATGCCTAATGGGGCATCCCCAAGCTTAGAAGCTTGAGACTTCTTGAAATATTTATCTTGGGGTGCCATGGGCATCCCCAATCTTGAACTTTTGTGTCTCCTTAATTCATCTCATATCACGGTTTCTCTTTTTATCAAAAGCTTCATCCACAACAAACTTCAACAAGAACTCGTGAGATAGGTTAGTATAAACCAATGCAAAACCTTATCATTTTATACTGTAACAAAACACTAGAATTATTATTCAACATTGCATACTAAATGACTCTGCATATTTAATACTCCTATCCTCAAATAGAATCATTAAACAAGCAAACATATGCAAACAATGCAACCATAACAGCAATCTGCCAAAACAGCACAGTCTATAAAGAATGCAAGAGTATCAATACTTCCCTGACTCCAAAAATCATGAAATAAAATTCCCACTATAATAAATTTATCAGAGCTTAATATGCAAAAAATATTCAACGTTATACCATTCTCTGACTTTTCTAGGGAATTTTTACAACAGCGGTAAACTTTCTGTTTTCAAACAGCAACATGTATGCTAGCAAAATAAGCATGTCAAAGGCTATCCTTGACCTTTTTTATTGAAACTAAAGAAGCAAAACCTTATTCTAAATAGAATCTAGCTAATACTAACAAAAGAAAATGACGCTCCAAGTAAAACACATATCATGTGACGAATAAAAATGTATCTCCGAGTAAGGTGTACCGATAGTTTTGAAGACGAAAGAGGGGATGCCTTCCGGGGCATCCCCAAGCTTAGGCGCTTGAGTCTTCCTTGAATATTACCTTGGTGTGCCTCGGGCATCCCCAAGCTTAGGTTCCTTCCACTCCTTATTCTCCTCATATCGATATCTTACCCAAAACTTGAAAACTTCAATCACACAAAACTCATCCAAACTTCGTGAGATAAGTTAGTATGATAAAGAGTAAACCATGCACTTGGGTACTGTCAAAGACAAGGTTCATAATTGTTCTCACACAATGCCTACTGTACCATATCATTTCTACAATTTATATTGAGAAATATAAGTCATAGAAACTAGAAAACAAGCAAACTATGCAATGAAAACAGAATCTGTCAGAAACAGAACAGTCCGTAATGATCTAAACAATAACCATACTTATGCTACTCCAAAAATTATGAAATAAATTGGTGGACGTGAGGAATTTGTCTATTAATCTTATGCAAAAAGAACCAACTCAAAAGCACTCTTCTGTAAAAAAATGGCATCTATTCTCGTGAGCACAAAGTTTCTGTTTTTTACAGCAAGATCACTTTAACCTTCACCCAAGTCTTCCCAAAGGTCTTACTTGGCACTTTATTGAAACAAAAGCTATAAAACATGATTACTACAGTAGCTTAATCATGTAGACACACAAAAACAGTAAGAGTAAATATTGGGTTGTCTCCCAACAAGCACTTTTCTTTAATGCCTTTTAGCTAGGCATGATGATTTCAATGATGCGCACATAAAAGATAGGAATTAAAGCACAATGAGAGCATCTTGAAGAATATGACTAGCACTTTTAAATCTAACACACGTCCTATGCCTAGGGATTTTGTGAGTAAACAATTTATAAGGACAACAATCAACTAGCATAGGAAGGCAAAACAAGCATAACTTTCAAAACTTTAAGCACATAGGGAGGAAACTTAATATTATTGCAACTCCTACAAGCATGTATTCCCCCCTCATAATAATTTTCAGAGGCATCATGAATAACAACTTTGTTCTCATACTCAATCGGAACCTCTTCCAAAATAGTGGAATCATTGCTAACTAAAGTTGACACTCTTCCAAATCCACTTTCATAAATATCACACTAAGATTCAATATCTTCCAAAATAGTGGGATCACTAATTCCTAAAGTTGACACTCTTCCAAACCCACTTTAAATGATAGTATTATTCATACTCCAAAAGATATAAGTGAAGTTCATGGAGCAATTCTATAAGATCATACTTAAAAGGTTTAAGTGAAGCACATGAAGTATTCTATAAATCAATGAAGGGCTATCTCATGCTAGAATGGTTCTTGAAGAAAAGGAAAAACACAAAGGACACAAATCATGTGAACAAACAAAAACCAAGGTATACCGATATTTGTTGAAGAAGAAAGATGGGATGCCAACCGGGGCATCCCCAAGCTTAGATGCTTGAGTATACTTTGAAATATTTACTTGGGGTGCCTTGGGCATCCCCAAGCTTGAACTTGCATCTCTTTATTCTTCTCGTATTGATAGCTCCTCGACCTTCGGACACTTCATCCACACAAAACTTTAACAAAAACTTGTGAGATCCGTTAGTGTAATAAAGCAAATCACTACCTTTAGGTACTGTAATGAACTCATTCTTTATTTGTATTGATATTAAATCTACTGTACTCCAATTTCTCTATGGTTCATACCTTCCGATACTACTCATAGATTCATCGAAATAAGCAAACAACACACGCAAAACAGAATCTGTTAAAAACAGAACAGTCTGAAGTAATCTGGAAGTTTGCCAAACTTCTCTAACTCCTAAAATTATAAACTACATTTGAGAATTTGAAACATTTGTACAGAAGTAATGTTCAAAAAGAATCATAACCATTTGACTTTCCAATTAAAATGTAAATTCATGCACTACAGCTAAAGTTTCTGTTTTTATTCTGCACAAAGCAAACAAGCAATCTAATCAACCTAAAACCAAGCTTGGCACATTAATTTTATAATACAAAGAATATATACAAGGGGATAATTATTTACAGAGAAACTTCCATGAAAAATTCTACATTGTTTCCGTGAGCATGAGCACAAGTGCTCAAGGTCGACCCTCACTTCTTCAATGCAAAACCTTCCAATCACTTCTCTTTTTGAAAAACTTTTTAGGCATGAGAGGCAAGTAATTTTTTTTGGTATTTTCATTCTTTTGAATTTTTTTGTATGTTTCACCCACAACTAAACAGAAACAAAAAGGAAAAACAAAATCTACTAAGTAAAGAAAGCAAACAAGCACACACGAGAATATCAACCCCACGCTATTGCTCCCCGGCAGCGGCGCCATAAAAGAGCTTGATAATCCCCAAGTGCAAGGAATTATCGTAGCACTTTTCAAAGATGGAAGTGATAAATATGGAGTGTCGAACCCACAAGGAGCTAAAGGTAAGATCAATATTCTCTCAAGTCATATCTGCCACTGATACGACTCTACGTGCACCGAACGTTTGCTTCCAACTAGCAACGAGAAATAAAACTACGTTGTGGGTATGGAGAGGATAACTTTGTATAGTATCGGAGAGCTAAAACATAAAAGTAGGTGCTGTTATCATAAAGTTAGAATATAATACTAAATAATATAAATAGCGAGTGTGGAATAATGGTGGATCGGTGTGCGGAATTGTCCTAGGCAATTTTTAACAAGACCGATAATCACTATTGCAGTTTCATATGAGGGAGAGGCATAAGCTAACATACTTCCTCTACTTGGATCATATGCACTTATGATTGGAACTCTAGCAAGCATCCGCAACTACTAAAGACCATTAAGGTAAAACGAACCATAGCATTAAAGCATCAAGTCCTCTTTATTCCCATATGCAACAATCCCTCTTACTCGGGTTTGTGCTTCTGTTCACTCACCAACCCACTATAAGCGAATCATGAACGTATCGCAACACCCTACAGCGGGAACCCCTCACGCTTGCGCAACACAGAGGGCACCATAGGATAGCACCAAAGTAAAACATACAACTCATACCAATCTAGATCATCGATCAACCCAAAGACAAAAGATATCTACTCAAAACATCACAGGATGGCAACACATCATTGGATCATAATATGTGGCATAAAGCACCATGTTCAAGTAGGGGATTACAGCGGGGTGCGGGAGAGTGGACCGCGTAAAAGATGATGATGGTGATGATGATGGTGATGTTGATGAAGACGATCACCGTGGCGATGATTCCCCTCCTGATGGCACTCCGGCACCACCGGAAGAGAGGAGGAGAGGTTCTCCCCCGTGTGCTTCTTCCTCCATGGCCTCCACCTTCTGGTCCTTGGCCTTCATGGTGATGAAGACCCCTCCGGGATACTCCTCCATGGCCTCCGGTGATGATGGCCCCCTCCGGCAGGGTGCCGGAGAAGGCCCCGATTGGTTTTTCGTGGCTACAGAGGCTTGCGGCGGCGGAACTTCTGATCCAATCTCCGTTCTGGAAGTTTTAGGGTACAAGAGTATATATGGGTGCAGGGGGTATGTCGGAGGAGCTACGGGGGGCCCACGAGGCAGGGGCGTGCCCGGGGGGGTGCCCCCCACCCTCGTGGGCAGCCCGTATCTCCCCTGATGTGCACTCCAAGTTCCCTGGGTTGCTTTCCTTCCAGAAATAACTTCTCCAGTTGATTTCGTTCCGTTTTGACTCCTATGATATTCCTTTTCCTCGAAACACTGAAATAGGCATAAAACAGCAAATCTGGGCTGGGCCTCCGGTTAATAGGTTAGTCCCAAAAATAATATAAAAGTGGATAATAAAGCCCAATATTGCCTAAAACAGTAGATAATATAGCATGGAGCAATCAAAAATTATAGATACGTTGGAGATGTATCATGGTCCTTCCGGGTTAAATTCCCACATGCAGAGAGATCAACGTTGGCATGGCAGGACCCGACAGACTAGCATTACTTGAATTATTTTGACGAGATTAATATCCCTCTTGAGGAGATCCCGAATGTGGCTTTGCAACATTGGCATGTCATTAACCGATCCCGAGTCCAGCCCCTTTTTGACGCATGATGCAAGCTGTGGCGGAGGGGCAGAGCGGAAGGCCGGGGTGGCCGCCCACTTACTCCCTCGAGGCGCGGTGATGTAAGACCACTCCCGTTGCCATAGGTCAAAAACTTCCAGGAAAGAGCCCTTTGGCCATGAAGCATTGACACCTTTGCTTATTATAGCGCCTCCACACTCCGTGTGTCGCCTGTCAATCATCTTCGTCTTCACATTAATGGTTTTGAGCCATAGGCCGAAGTGTGGGGTAATGCGGAGGAAGGCCTCGCACATGATGATGAATGTTGAGATGTGCAGGAAGGAATCTGGAGCTAGATCGTGAAAATCTAGCCCATAATAGAACATGAGCCCTCTAAAGAAGGGATTAAGACCAAAGCCTAGCCCTCGGAGGAAGTCGGAGATGAATACGATGCTCTCATTGGGTTTGGGAGTAGGAATAACCTGCCCTTGAGTAGGAAGCCTGTGAAGGATTTCGGCGGTCAGATACCTAGCCTCCCTAAGCTTCTTGATGTCCTCCTCTGTAACAGAAGAGGCCATCCACCGGCCTTGAAGGTTGGATCCGGACATGATTGAAGGTCCGGAGCACTTGGACTGAACCTAGGGTGTTGGAACTCGAGGGGAGGAATGGGGGATCTGGCGTGGAAAGAAAAGGACAGGTCTTCACCTCTTTATATAGAGGAAAAATATCAAGCGTCCTCCGCGCGGCCGTTCGGAACTTGCCGAAACCAAGGAGTTGTACCAATGGGACGGTTGGGTTACCCACGCCCGTATTGATGAGAATCCCATAATAAGAGGGACACGATCTTTGCTTTGACAAGACGTGCCAATAAAACCGCCTCACAAAACATGTAATGGCAGGTTGGAAAAATGGTTTGAATAATGACCGGGCCACGGCGTGATGTCGCACTAAGCAAAAGTTGTCAGCAGATTAGATTTGTGGAATATTGTGCTCTCTACGGTGGTATGTGGAATTTGTTTTTCAGAGCTGGACACCATTCTTGTGTTCAAGATCTTCTTTGGAGTATTCGGAGAAGGAACCCAACCTTGCAATGCCGAAGACAATCTGCGCGCCGGACTCATCATCATTGAAGCCTGGTTCAGGGGCTACTGAGGGAGTCTTGGATTAGGGGGTCCTCGGACAGCCGGACTATACGCTTATGCCGGACTGTTGGACTATGAAGATATAAGATTGAAGACTTCGTCCCGTGTCCGGGTGGGACTCTCCTTTGCGTGGAAGGCAAGCTTGGCAATTCGGATATGTAGATTTCCTTCTCTGTAACTAACTTTGTGTAACCCTAGCCCCCTCCGATGTCTATATAAACCGGAGGGTTTAGTCCGTAGGACAACAACAATCATAATCATAGTCTAGCTTCTAGGGTTAGCCTCTACGATCTCGTGGTAGATCAACTCTTGTAATACTCATATCATCAAGATCAATCAAGTAGGGTATTACCTCCATAGAGAGGGCATGAACCTGGGTAAACATTGTGTCCCCCGCCTCCTATTACCATTAACCTTGGACACACAGTTCGGGACCCCCTACCCGAGATCCGCCAGTTTTAACACCGACAGCCACCACGATGAGAAGGGAGTAGTCCACCCTCGGGGCTGAGGGTTTGTACTAGTAGCTATGTGTTTAATCTCTCTCTCTCTCTCTCTCTCTCTCGTGATCTATATCATGGGCTTTATTAATATAGTCGGATCGTATGATGTTTCTCCCCTCTATACTCTTGTTATGATGAATTGAATCTCTACCCTTCAAAGTTTTGTCTTGTCGGATTGAATATTCAGAGATGACAACACATGATATATGTCTTGCAATATGAATACTTGAGGTGACAATTGGGGTATCATATTGATTCACTAGATATGTGTCTTGGCATTCAACTCGCGGATTCCCAGGGTGATATTGGGGTAATCTTTGCATAGCGGTTGATGCACGTTTTTCGCCGATGGAAACTTTGGGGGTCTCCTTATAGTTCTTTGTGTGGATTGAGTATTATGAATATGAATTTGCTTTGGTGTTATTCTATTACTAACTCTTGATTACAGAGATCGGGAAGAATAGCTTGCGTTATTCTAGTACGAACTCTAGGATAGATTGATCGGAAAGAATAGCTTTGAGGTGGTCTTATACCCTACAAACAATTTCTATATTTTGTTCTCCACTAATAGGAACTCGGGAGTGATTCTTTGCTGCACTTTGAGGGATAATCATATAATCCAACTATGTTAGCATTGTTGGGAGATTGCACTAGCGAAAGTACGGACCCCAGGCCTCCCTCTTAAGCATTGCAAAACCGCTTTTGTGCCCGTTTACTATTTGCTACCTTTCTGTTTTTATTTATTTAGATTATAAAAATATATTTCTAGCATCCATATTACACTTTTACCACCATCTCTTTGCCGAACTAGTGCACCTATACAATTTGCCATTGTATTGGTGTGTTGGGGACATGAGAGATTTCTTGTATTTGGTTGCAGGGTCGTTTGAGAGAGACCATCTTCATCCTACACCTCTCACGGATTGATAAACCTTAGGTCATCCACTTGAGGGAAGATTGCTACTGTCCTACAAAAATCTGCACTTGGAGGCCCAACACGTGTCTACAAGAATAAAGTTGCGTAGTAGACATTGTTGGGGAATGTTGCAGAAAATTAAAATTTTTCCTACGGTTTCACCAAGATCCATCTATGAGTTCATCTAAGCAACGAGTCAAGGGGAAGAGTTTGCACCTACATACCACTTGTAAATCGAGTGCGGAAGCGTTCAAGGGGATGGTGATGATGGAGTTGTACTCGTCGTGATTCGGATCACCGATGACCAAGTGCTGAACGGACAGCACCTCCGCGTTCAAGGAGGAAGGAGAGGTTGAGGAAGGCAGCTCCAACGGCAGCACGACGGCGTGGTGTAGTTGGTGCAGCAGTACTCCGACAGAGCTTCACCAAGCACGTGCGGAGGAGGAGAGGTGTTGGGGAGGGGAGGGGCTGCGCCTTGACTTGTGGTGTTGCAGCCCTCCCCTCACCCCTCTATTTATAGGAGAAGGGGCAAGGGTGGCCGGCCCTCTAGGGGAAACCCTAGAGGGGGGCGGCGGCCAAGGGGTGGGGGGCTTGCCCCCCAAGCAAGGGGGGTGCGCCCCCTTTAGGGTTTCCCCCCAAACCTAGGCGCATGGGCCCAAGGGGGAGGGGGGCGCCAAGCCCACTAGGGGCTGGCTGCTATCCCTACGCAGCCCAAGTGGCCCCCCGGGATGGGTGGTCCCTCCCGGTGGACCCCCGGAACCTCTCCGGTGGTCCCGGTACAATACCGGTATGACCCCGAAACTTTCCGGTGTCCGTTTAACAACTTCCCATATATAAAACTTTACCTCCGGACCATTCCGGAACTCCTCGTGACGTCAGGGATCTCATCCGGGACTCCGAACAACATTCGGTAATCACATACTTGTCTTCCTGATAACCCTAGCGTCACCGAACCTTAAGTGTGTAGACCCTACGGGTTCGGGAGACATGCAGACATGACCGAGACTCTCCGGTCAATAACCAACAGCAGGATCTGGATACCCATGTTGGCTCCCACATGCTCCTCGATGATGTCATCGGATGAACCACGATGTCGAGGATTCGATCAAACCCCATATACAATTCCCTCTGTCAATCGGTACGTTACTTGCCCGAGACCCGATCGTCGGTATCCCAATACCTTGTTCAGTCTCGTTACCGGCAAGTCACTTTACTCGTACCATAATGCATGATCCCGTGACCAAACACTTGGTCACCTTGAGCTCATTATGATGATGCATTACCGAGTGGGCCCAGAGATACCTCTCCGTCATACGGAGTGACAAATCCCAGTCTCGATCCGTGTCAACCCAACATACACTTTCGGAGATACCTGTAATGTAACTTTATAGTCACCCAGTTACGTTATGACGTTTGGTACACCCAAAGCACTCCTACGGTATCCGGGAGTTACACGATCTCATGGTCTAAGGAAGAGATACTTGACATTGGAAAAGCTCTAGCAAACGAACTAACCGACCTTTGTGCTATGCTTAGGATTGGGTCTTGTCCATCACATCATTCTCCTAATGATGTGATCCCGTTATCAACGACATCCAATGTCCATAGCCAGGAAACCATGACTATCTGTTGATCATAACGAGCTAGTCAACTAGAGGCTCACTAGGGACATATTGTGGTCTATGTATTCACACGTGTATTACGATTTCCGGATAATACAGTTACAGCATGAATAAAAGACTATTATCATGAACAAAGAAATATAATAATAACACTTTTATTATTGCCTCTAGGGCATATTTCCAACAGTCTCCCACTTGCACTAGAGTCAATAATCTAGTTACATTGTGATGAATCGAACACCCATAGAGTGCTGGTGTTGATCATGTTTCGCTCGCGAGAGAGGTTTAGTCAATGGATCTGCGACATTCAGATCCGTATGTACTTTGCAAATTTCTATGTCTCCATCTTGAACATTTTCACGAATGGAGTTGAAACGACGCTTGATGTGGCTGGTCTTCTTGTGAAATCTGGGCTCTTTCGCAAGGGCAATAGCTCCAGTATTGTCACAGAAAAGTTTGATCGGCCCCGACGCATTGGGTATGACTCCTAGGTCGGTGATGAACTCCTTCACCCAAATAGCTTCATGCGCTGCCTCCGAGGCTGCCATGTACTCCGCTTCACATGTAGATCCCGCCACGACGCTCTGCTTGCAGCTGCACCAGCTTACTGCTCCACCATTCAACATATACACGTATCCGGTTTGTGACTTAGAGTCATCCAGATCTGTGTCGAAGCTAGCGTCGACGTAACCCTTTACGACGAGCTCTTCGTCACCTCCATAAATGAGAAACATGTCCTTCGTCCTTTTCAGGTACTTCAGGATATTCTTGACCGCTGTCCAGTGTTCCTTGCCGGGATTACTTTGGTACCTTCCTACCAAACTTACGGCAAGGTTTACATCAGGTCTGGTACACAGCATGGCATACATAATAGATCCTATGGCTGAAGCATAGGGGATGACACTCATCTCTTCTTTATCTTTTGCCGTGGTCGGGCATTGAGCCGAGCTCAATCTCACACCTTGCAATACAGGCAAGAACCCCTTCTTAGACTGATCCATTTTGAACTTCTTCAAAATCTTATCAAGGTATGTGCTTTGTGAAAGACCTATGAGGCGTCTCGATCTATTTCTATAGATCTTGATGCCTAATATATAAGCAGCTTCTCCAAGGTCCTTCATTGAAAAACACTTATTCAAGTAGGCCTTAATGCTATCCAAGAATTCTATATCATTTCCCATCAAAAGTATGTCATCTACATATAATATGAGAAATGCTACAGAGCTCCCACTCACTTTCTTGTAAACGCAGGCTTCTCCATAAGTCTGCATAAACCCAAACGCTTTGATCATCTCATCAAAGCGAATGTTCCAACTCCGAGATGCTTGCACCAGCCCATAAATGGATCGCTGGAGCTTGCATACTTTGTTAGCATTCTTAGGATCGACAAAACCCTCCGGCTGCATCATATACAGTTCTTCCTTAAGATGCCCGTTAAGGAATGCCGTTTTGACGTCCATCTGCCATATCTCATAATCATAGTATGCGGCAATTGCTAACATGATTCGGACGGACTTAAGCTTCGCTACGGGAGAGAAAGTCTCATTGTAGTCAATCCCTTGAACTTGCCGATAACCCTTAGCGACAAGTCGAGCTTTATAGATGGTGACATTACCATCCGCGTCCATCTTCTTCTTAAAGATCCATTTGTTTTCTATCGCTCGCCGATCATCGGGCAAGTCAGTCAAAGTCCATACTTTGTTTTCATACATGGATTCTATCTCGGATTTCATGGCTTCTAGCCATTTGTTGGAATCTGGGCCCGCCATCGCTTCTTCATAGTTCGAAGGTTCACCGTTGTCTAACAACATGATTTCCAGGACAGGGTTGCCGTACCACTCTGGTGCGGAACGTGTCCTTGTGGACCTACGAAGTTCAGTAGCAACTTGATCCGAAGTACCTTGATCATCATCATTATTTTCCTCTTTAGTTGGTGTAGGCATCACAGGAACATCTTCCTGAGCTGCACTACTGTCCCGCTCAAGAGGTAGTACTTCATCGAGTTCTACTTTCCTCCCACTTACTTCTTTCGAGAGAAACTCTTTTTCCAGAAAGCATCCGTTCTTGGCAACAAAGATCTTGCCCTCGGATCTTAAGTAGAAGGTATACCCTACAGTTTCCTTAGGGTATCCTATGAAGACGCATTTTTCCGACTTGGGTTCGAGCTTTTCAGGTTGAAGTTTCTTGACATAAGCATCGCATCCCCATACTTTTAGAAACGACAGCTTAGGTTTCTTCCCAAACCATAATTCATACGGTGTCGTCTCAACGTATTTAGACGGTGCCCTATTTAAAGTGAATATAGCTGTCTCTAGAGCGTATCCCCAAAATGATAGCGGTAAATCGGTAAGAGACATCATAGACCGCACCATATCCAACAGAGTGCGATTACGACGTTCGGACACACCGTTACGCTGAGGTGTTCCAGGCGGCGTGAGTTGTGAAACGATTCCACATTTCCTTAAGTGTGTACCAAATTCGTGACTTAAGTATTCTCCTCCACGATCTGATCGTAGGAATTTTATCTTTCGGTCACGTTGATTCTCTACCTCATTCTGAAATTCCTTGAACTTTTCAAAGGTCTCAGACTTGTGTTTCATTAAGTAGACATACCCATATCTACTCAAGTCATCTGTGAGAGTGAGAACATAACGATATCCTCCATGAGCCTCAACACTCATTGGACCGCACACATCGGTATGTATGATTTCCAACAAGTTGGTTGCTCGCTCCATTGTTCCGGAGAACGGAGTCTTGGTCATCTTGCCCATGAGGCATGGTTCGCATGTGTCAAATGATTCATAATCAAGAGATTCTAAAAGTCCATCAGCATGGAGCTTCTTCATGCACTTGACACCAATGTGACCAAGGCGGCAGTGCCACAAGTATGTGGGACTATCGTTATCAACTTTACATCTTTTGGTATTCACGCTATGAATATGTGTAACACTACGTTCGAGATTCATTAAGAATAAACCATTAACCATCGGAGCATGACCATAGAACATATCTCTCATATAAATAGAACAACCATTATTCTCGGACTTAAATGAGTAGCCATCTCGTATTAAACGAGATCCAGATACAATGTTCATGCTCAAACTTGGCACCAAATAACAATTATTAAGGTTCAAAACTAATCCCGTAGGTAAATGTAGAGGTAGCGTGCCGAAGGCGATCACATCGACTCTGGAACCATTCCCGACGCGCATCGTCACCTCGTCCTTTGCCAGTCTCCGCTTATTCCGTAGCTCCTGCTGTGAGTTACAAATATGAGCAACGGCACCGATATCAAATACCCAGGAGTTACTACGAGTACTGGTAAGGTACACATCAATTACATGTATATCGAATATACCTTTAGTGTTGCCGGCCTTCTTATCCGCTAAGTATTTGGGGCAGTTCCGCTTCCAGTGACCCTTCCCCTTGCAATAAAAGCACTCAGTCTCAGGCTTGGGTCCATTCTTTGACTTCTTCCCGGCAACTGGCTTACCGGGCGCGGCAACCTGTTTGTCGTCCTTCTTGAATTTCTTCTTACCCTTGCCCTTCTTGAACTTAGTGGTCTTATTGACCATCAACACTTGATGTTCTTTCTTGATTTCAACCTCTGCTGACCTCAGCATAGAAAATACTTCATGAATGGTCTTTACCATCCCCTGCATATTGTAGTTCATCACAAAGCTCTTGTAGCTTGGTGGGAGTGACTGAAGGATTCTGTCAATGACTGCCTCATCAGGGAGGTTAATATTCAGCTGGCTCATACGGTTGTGCAACCCAGACATCTTGAGTATGTGCTCACTGACAGAACTATTTTCCTCCATCTTACAACTATAGAACTTGTCGGATATGTCATATCTCTCGACCCGGGCGTGAGCTTGGAAAACTAGTTTCAGCTCCTCGAACATCTCATATGCTCCGTGATGCTCAAAACGCTTTTGGAGCCCCAGTTCTAAACTGTAAAGCATGCCGCACTGAACGAGGGAGTAATCATCAGCACGAGACTGCCAAGCATTCATAATGTCTTGGTTCTCTGGGACGGGAGCGTCACCTAGCGGTCCTTCTAGGACATATTGTTTCCTGGCAGCTATGAGGATGATCCTCAGGTTCCGGACCCAGTCCGTATAGTTGCTGCCATCATCTTTCAGCTTGGTTTTCTCTAGGAACGCGTTGAAGTTCATGTTGACATGAGCGTTGGCCATTTGATCTACAAGACATATTTGCAAAGGTTTTTAGACTAAGTTCATGATAATTAAGTTCTAATCAAATTATGAACTCCCACTCAGATTAGACATCCCTCTAGTCATCTAAGTGTTACATGATCCGAGTCGACTAGCCCGTGTCCGATCATCACGTGAGACGGACTAGTCATTATCGGTGAACATTCTCATGTTGATCGTATCTTCCATACGACTCGTGTTCGACCTTTCGGTCTCCGTGTTCCGAGGCCATGTCTGTACATGCTAGGCTCGTCAAGTTAACCCTAAGTGTTTTGCTGTGTAAAACTGTCTTACACCCGTTGTATGTGAACGTAAGAATCCATCACACCCGATCATCACGTGGTGCTTAGAAGCGACGAACTTTAGCAACGGTGCACAGTTAGGGGAGAACACTTGTTGAAATTGTTGTAAGGGATCATCTTATTTACTACCGTCGTCCTAAGTAAACAAGATGCATAAAACATAATAAACATCACATGCAATTATATAAAGTAGTGACATGATATGGCCAATATCATATAGCTCCTTTGATCTTCATCTTCGGGGCTCCATGATCATCTTGTCACCGGCATGACACCATGATCTCCATCATCGTGTCTTCATGAAGTTGTCACGCCAACGACTACTTCTACTTCTATGACTAACGCGTTTAGCAATAAAGTAAAGTAAGTTACATGGCGTTCTTCAATGACACGCAGGTCATACAAAAAATAAAGACAACTCCTATGGCTCCTGCCGGTTGTCATACTCATCGACATGCAAGTCGTGATTCCTCTTACAAGAAAATGATCTCATACATCACAATATATCATTCATCATTCATCACAACTTCTGGCCATATCACATCACATGATCAATCGCTGCAAAAACAAGTTAGACGTCCTCTAATTGTTGTTGCATCTTTTACGTGGCTGCAATTGGGTTCTAGCAAGAACGTTTTCTTACCTACGAATAACCACAATGTGATCTTGTCAACTTCTATTTACCCTTCATAAGGACCCTTTTCATCGAATCCACTTCAACTAAAGTGGGAGAGACAGACACCCGCCAGCCACCTTATGCAACTAGTGCATGTCAATCGGTGGAACCGGTCTCACGTAAGCGTACATGTAAGGTTGGTCCGAGCCGCTTCATCCCATAATTCTGTTGAAGCAAGAAAATACTAGTAGTGGCAAGTAAGTTGACAAGATCCACGCCCACAACAAAATTGTGTTCTACTCGTGCAAAGAGAACTACGCATAAACCTGGCTCTGATGCCACTGTTGGGGAATGTTGCAGAAAATTAAAATTTTTCCTACGGTTTCACCAAGATCCATCTATGAGTTCATCTAAGCAACGAGTCAAGGGGAAGAGTTTGCATCTACATACCACTTGTAGATCGAGTGCGGAAGCGTTCAAGGGGATGGTGATGATGGAGTCGTACTCGTCGTGATTCGGATCACCGATGACCAAGTGCTGAACGGACAGCACCTCGGCGTTCAACACACGTACGGGACGGACGACGTCTCCTCCGTCTTGATCCAGCAAGGAGGAAGGAGAGGTTGAGGAAGGCAGCTCCAATGGCAGCACGACGGCGTGGTGTAGTTGGTGCAGCAGTACTCCGACAGAGCTTCGCCAAGCACGTACGGAGGAGGAGAGGTGTTGGGGAGGGGAGGGGCTGCGCCTTGACTTGTGGTGTTGCAGCCCTCCCCTCACCCCTCTATTTATAGGAGAAGGGGCAAGGGGGGCCGGCCCTCTAGGGGAAACCCTAGAGGGGGGCGGCGGCCAAGGGGTGGGGGGCTTGCCCCCCAAGCAAGGGGGGTGCGCCCCCTTTAGGGTTTCCCCCAAACCTAGGCGCATGGGCCCAAGGGGGGGCACGTGCCAAGCCCACTAGGGGCTGGCTGCTATCCCTACGCAGCCCAAGTGGCCCCCCAGGATGGGTGGTCCCTCCCGGTGGACCCCCGGAACCTCTCCGGTGGTCCCGGTACAATACCGGTATGACCCCGAAACTTTTCGGTGTCTGTTTAACAACTTCCCATATATAAAACTTTACCTACGGACCATTCCGGAACTCCTCGTGACGTCCGGGATCTCATCCGGGACTCCGAACAACATTCAGTAATCACATACTTGTCTTCCTGATAACCCTAGCGTCACCGAACCTTAAGTGTGTAGACCCTACGGGTTCGGGAGACATGCAGACATGACCGAGACTCTCCGGTCAATAACCAACAGTGGGATCTGGATACCCATGTTGGCTCCCACATGCTCCTCGATGATGTCATCAGATGAACCACGATGTCGAGGATTCGATCAAACCCCGTATACAATTCCCTTTGTCAATCGGTACGTTACTTGCCCGAGACCCGATCGTCGGTATCCCAATACCTTGTTCAGTCTCGTTACCGGCAAGTCACTTTACTCGTACCGTAATGCATGATCCCGTGACCAAACACTTGGTCACCTTGAGCTCATTATGATGATGCATTACCGAGTGGGCCCAGAGATACCTCTCCGTCATACGGAGTGACAAATCCCAGTCTCGATCCGTGTCAACCCAACAGACACTTTCGGAGATACCTGTAATGTACCTTTATAGTCACCCAGTTACGTTGTGACGTTTGGTACACCCAAAGCACTCCTATGGTGTCCGGGAGTTACACGATCTCATGGTCTAAGGAAGAGATACTGGACATTGGAATAGCTCTAGCAAACGAACTAACCGACCTTTGTGCTATGCTTAGGATTGGGTCTTGTCCATCACATCATTCTCCTAATGATGTGATCCCGTTATCAACGACATCCATGTCCATAGCCAGGAAACCATGACTATCTGTTGATCACAACGAGCTAGTCAACTAGAGGCTCACTAGGGACATATTGTGGTCTATGTATTCACACGTGTATTACGATTTCCGGATAATACAGTTACAGCATGAATAAAAGACTATTATCATGAACAAAGAAATATAATAATAACACTTTTGTTATTGCCTCTAGGGCATATTTCCAACAGACATCACTCCTCCAGTGTGGTCAGCTTCAGCTTCAAATCGGCAATGGAGTCGTTGGCGGCAGAAATCTGCTTGGTCTTCTTAGATATGGTGACCTGCAACTCTGCCAAGGTGTAGGAAGTTTTTTCTCTGTCGCTCTTAAGCGTCGAGACCTCCTTGCCGTGCTTCTCCAGCTTCTCCATCTTCTTGGTCAGCTCGTTCTTGGCGGCTAAGGGAGTCCCGGACTAGGGGGTGTCCGGATAGCCGAACTACCATCATCGGCCGGACTCCAAGACTATGAAGATACAAGATTGAAGACTTCGTCCCGTGTCCGTATGGGACTTTCCTTGGCGTGGAAGGCAAGCTTGGCGATACGGATATGTAGATCTCCTACCATTGTAACCGACTCTGTGTAACCCTAGCCCTCTCCGGTGTCTAAATAAACCGGATGGCTTTAGTCCATAGGACGAACAATAATCATACCATAGGCTAGCTTCTAGGGTTTAGCCTCCTTGATCTCGTGGTAGATCTACTCTTGTAACCCACATCATCAATATTAATCAAGCAGGACGTAGGGTTTTACCTCCATCAAGAGGGCCCGAACCTGGGTAAAAACATCGTGTCCCTCGTCTCCTGTTACCATCCGCCTAGACGCACAATTCGGGACCCCCTACCCGAGATCCGCCGGTTTTGACATCGACATTGGTGCTTTCATTGAGAGTTCCTCTATGTCGTCACCGATAGGCTCGATGGCTTCTTCGATCATCAACGATGATGCAGTCCAGGGTGAGACCTTCCTCCCCGGACAGATCTACTTATTCGGCGGCTTCGCACTGCGGGCCAATTCGCTTGGCCACCTGGAGCAGATCGAAGGCTACGCCCCTGGCCGTCAGGTCAGATTTGGAAGTTTGAACTTCACGGCTGACATCCGCGGGGACTTGATCCTCGACGGATTCGAGCCACAGCCGAGCGTCCCGTACTGTCATGATGGGCATGATTTAGCTCCGCAGCCGGACAGTACCCTGGAGGCCGCACTCGAACCCGCTCCGATCTTCGACTCGGAGCCGGCTGCGCAGACCAAGGATGGATGGCTAGACACCGCCTCGGGGGCTGCAACCTCTACGGCGATAGAGCCGAACACCTATCTTGTCCCCCATGAAGCTCGTGACTCCGAGGTGCTGGAGTCCCTGCCGGACTCCGGACCTCCCATGCCCCCTCCAGCTGAATCCGATTGGGCGCCGATCATGGAGTTCACCGCGGCGGACATCTTTCAACGCTCACATTTTGGCGACATCTTGAGTTTGCTAAAGTACCTCTCGTTATCAGGAGAGGCCTGGCCGGACGGCGGCCAAGACGGTTGGGATGCGGACGACGAAGAAATTCAGAGCCCACCCACCACCCACTTGGTAGCCACTGTCGACGATCTAACCGACATGCTAGATTACGACTCTGAGGACATCGACGGTATGGACGACGATGCCGGAGACGACCAAGAACCAGCGCCCACCGGGCACTGGAAAGCCACCTCTTCATACGACATATACATGGTGGATATCCCAAAGGATGGGAACGGCGAAGGAATAGCGGAGGATGACCCCTCCAAGAAACAGCCCAAGCGTCGGCGTCAGCGGCGCCGCTCTAAATCCCGCCCTAGCAAGAATGAGGATTCCGGCACCAAAGACAATAATACACCGGATAGCGCCGAAGACAACCCACTCCAGCAAGATCCAGCACAGGAGGAGGGGGACGCCAGCCCTCATGAGAGAGCGGCCGAAGAAGAGGTAGAGGACTATATGCCTCCCTCCGGAGACGAGGCAAGCCTCGACGACGACGAATTTGTCGTACCTGAGGATCCCGTCGAACAGGAGCGTTTCAAACGCAGGCTTATGGCCAGGGCAAACAGCCTCAAGAAAAAGCAGCAGCAGCTTAGAGCTGATCAAGATTTGCTAGCCGACAGATGGACCGAAGTCCTCGCGGCCGAAGAGCATGAACTCGAACGCCCCTCCAAAGGCTACCCCAAACGTAAGCTGCTCCCCCAATTAGAGGTGGAGGCATATGATCCCGCTTCACCAGGAGACAATACGGCTGATCAACCACCCCGTGGTCGCGACAGAGAGGCCTCAAGGCCCTTCACTAGACCCGTACCCCGGCATCGCTCGAAAAGCACAAGGCCACAGGGGAACACTCCGGACCTGCGCGACATATTGGAGGATAAGGCAAGACAATCAAGATCGATCTATGGATCACGTGGGCGCCCCACGATACGTGACGATCATCGTCACTCCGGACACAGTAAATCCGGCCGGGCCGAACACAACAGACAAAGCTCTTTTGAGCTCCCTCGCGATATCGCCCAGTACAGAGGCGCCGCACACCCACTGTGCTTCACAGATGAGGTAATGGATCATCAAATCCCAGAAGGGTTTAAACCCGTCAATATTGAATCTTATGATGGCACAACAGACCCCGCGGTCTAGATCGAGGACTATCTCCTCCACATCCACATGGCCCGCGGAGACGATCTCCACGCCATCAAATATCTCCCACTCAAACTTAAAGGACCAGCCCGGCACTGGCCTAATAGCTTGCCAGCAGAGTCAACCGGGAGTTGGGAGGACCTGGAAGCCGCATTCCTCGATAACTTCCAAGGCATGTACGTGCGACCACCAGATGCAGATGACCTAAGCCACATAATTCAGCAGCCAGACGAATCGGCTAGACAATTCTGGACACGATTCTTAACCAAGAAAAACCAAATCGTCGACTGTCCGGATGCCGAGGCCCTCGCAGCCTTCAAGCATAACATCCGCGACGAGTGGTTTGCCCGGCACCTGGGACAGGAAAAGCCTAAATCCATGGCAGCCCTTACATCACTCATGACCCGCTTCTGTGCGGGTGAGGACAGCTGGCTAGCACGCAGCAACAACCTCAACAAAAATTCTGGCAGTCCGGATATCAAGGACCGTAGTGGCAGGTCACGTCGCAACAAAATCAAACGCCGCATTAACGGTGATAACAGTGAGGATACGGTAGAAATGCCGGATTCGGCTCTAAACCCGGTCAACGGAAAAAGCCATTCAAAAGAACAACTCAGGGTCCGTCCAATTTGGACCGAATTCTCGACCGCTTGTGCCAGATACATGGCACCCCTGAAAAGCCAACTAACCACACCAATAGGGACTGTTGGGTGTTCAAGCAGGCAGGCAAGTTAATTGCCAAAAACAGTGACAAGGGGCTACATAGCGACGACGAGGAAGAGACCCGACCGCCGAACAATAGAGGACAGAAGGGTTTCCCCCCACAGGCGCGGATGGTGAACATGATATATGCCACGCACATACCCAAAAGGGAGCGGAAGCGTGCACTCAGGGATGTATATGCGATGGAGCCAGTTGCCCCGAAGTTCAATCCATGGTCCTCTTGCTCGATCACCTTTGACCGAAGGGACCACCCCACCAGCATTCGCCATGGCGGGTTCGCCGCATTGGTTCTAGACCCAATCATCGATGGATTTCATCTCACCAGAGTCCTGATGGACGGCGGCAGCAGCCTAAACCTGCTTTATCAGGACACGGTGCGCAAAATGGGCATAGACCCCTTAAGGATTAAACCTACCAAGACGACCTTTAAAGGCGTCATACCAGGTGTAGAAGCCAATTGTACAGGCTCAGTTACACTGGAAGTGGTCTTCGGATCCCCGGATAACTTCCTAAGCGAGGAGTTAATCTTCAACATAGTCCCGTTCCGCAGCGGCTATCATGCCTTGCTCGGACATACCGCGTTCGCAAAGTTCAACGCAGTGCCGCACTATGCATACCTCAAGCTCAAGATGCCAGGCCCTAGAGGAGTCATCACGGTCAACAGAAACACTGAACGCTCCCTCCGAACGGAGGAACATATAGCGGCTCTCGCAACAGAAGTACAAAGCAGCCTTTTAAGGCAATTCTCGAGTCCGGCTGCCAAGCGGCCGGACACAGCTAAGCGTGCCCGGAGTAACCTACAACACGACCACCTGGCACGTTCCGAGCACGCATAGCAGTGCGGCCCCAACGCCAGCCCCTATAAAACATTAAGACAGACCCTTTGCGTACTCCATTACGCTCTGAAGATACCATGGGCACGGGGCAAGGGGCTCGACCACGATAAGCCCAAACTGCGGCTCAACCGCAGCAGGGGCTCTTAAGTGTGTCGTTTCTTTTTCTTTTCCTTTTATTTTTTACCTACAGGACTCCGTTTGTCAGAGGCCCTGTCCGGCAGCAGACATGCCGAACCCACGATGCAACAGCCAGGGAAGGAGAAAGGCTACAACGAAAACCCAGGTGGTCTCCATCATGAGCATTAAATCTGTTTTATGCATTATTCCGTAGCCTACCCCTGGAGGGGGACATGCTAAACAGTCCCATCCCTTGCTTACCGCACCACTTGCATCGTCCTGCACTTACATCAGTTTTTATTTGAATAAAGCAATGCAGCACGTTTTTGCTTCCAATTGCATTTCTTTCTTACACATATGTTCATCTATGACATGTTGCATCCGTACGTTTTGGTACGGCTAAATACACCAGGGGCTTATGTTTCCCGCGTTATGGTGTGATAAGTCCGAACACTTTCACAAGTGCGGCACCCCGAACTTATAGCATTATATGCATTGGCTCCGAATCATGTTCTTGGGTCAATAGTTGGGTTTGCCCGGCTCCCATGTTTTGGTACCTTACGTTCTGTTTTATCGGCTAAGGTAGCACTGGGAGAACCACTGCGATTGTGCCGCAGTTGAGCTGGGTTAACGCCTCAGTGGAGAAAGCTAAAACTGACCATCATGATGAGGCGAGAGCTGGTCGCTATTCGAGAGGTTCTTTGCGAGTCCCTAAAGACTTATGCCGCTTCGAGCGAGGAGCCGGATTCTGTCCGGCCAAGGCGTGGATAGCGCCCCAAATTCGGCTTTCCAAAAACTAGGGGCTTCGCCGAAATTTAAAATTATAGAATTCTATGGCTAAGTGAGAGTGTTCAAGCATTATAAGTCCGGTTGCCTTGTTTGTTGTGTTGAGCGCCTCCCTCGATGGACCCAAATATGGGAACAAGAGTGCCCAAATTTATCCCGAACACCCCAGCACTCGTGGCATGGGGGCTGAAGCCGACGACTTGCCATCTCTCAGATTTGATAAACAGCCGCACAGAAGGTAATATTTTAAATTAACAAGTGTTGCTTCGCGCATATGAACTTAATTTTCAGTGCACAGGATAACAAAACGCGAGTCTACTCAAAAACTTCTTCTTTGGAGCACTCACCCGCAATAATGCGGGCGCCCTTCAGCACACTCCTATAATACATCTCGGGCGTGCGATGCTCCTTGCCCTCTGGTGGGGGGTCCGTCACAAGCTTCTGGGCATCCATCTTGCCCTAGTGCACCTTTGCGCGGGCAAGGGCCTGACGCGCACCCTCGATACAGGCGGAGTGCTTGATAACTTCAACCCACGGGCACGCGTCCACCAGCCGCCGCACCAGGCCGAAGTAGCTCCCAGGCATGGCCTCCTTAGGCCACAGCCGAACTATGAGGCCCTTCATGGCCTGTTCGGCCGCCTTGTGGAGCTCGACCAGCTACTTCAGCAGGTCGCTAAGGGGCACCAGATGTTCGGCCTCAGCATACTGAGACCAGAAGACCTTCTCCGTCGAGCTCCCCTCCTCGGCCCGGTAGAATGCGGTAGCATCGGACATGCTGCGAGAAAGATCTGCGAACGCTCCTGGAGAGCTCCGAATTCGGGTAAGCGACAGGTAATTAACACTCACATGCTTACTTCGCATGAAAAATGCCTTACCCGCTGCTATTTTCTTTACCGCCTTGATCTCCTGGAGGGCCTTGTAGGCTTCGGCCTTAGCGGCTTTGGCACTCTCTAGAGCCATTGCAAGCTCAGACTCTCGAGTCTTCGAGTCACGCTCCAGGCTCTCATGTTTCCTCACGAGATCCTGGAGCTCTTGTTGTACCTCTGCCACCCGCGCCTCCTGTTTCTCTCGCTCGGTGTGCTCCGCAGCCGCATTGCGTTCGGCCGCAGCCACCGCCTCCTTCAGGGTCGCCACCTCGTTAGTGGCCTCTGCAATACCCCAGTTATCCTTGTCATTTTTCTTGCAACCAAATCCTTTTCTGTAAGGTACAATTTTCATAAGGTATTACTCAACTTCTTTTTCCTCGAGCTGCTTCTTGGCATGGCCGAGCTCATTCTCAGACCGCTCGAGGTTTTCCTTCAAAGTTTTGACCTCCGCAGTCAGTGCGGCAGAGGTCAGCAGCACAACCTGCAATCCCATATTGACATATTTTCATGACTCCTGCATTTATCTTTCTAAAGATCCTCAGTCCGGCTTTTCTTTCCGAACACCGAACCGAGCATCAGGGGCTACTGTCTATGCGGTACCATTTTACATATATTGAAATTCTTACCTCAAAGCCTGTTAGAAGGCTGCTGCAGGCTTCGGTTAGCCCGTTCTTGGCGAGCTGAACTTTCTGAATCACCGCACTCATAACAGTGCGGTGTTCCTCTTCAATAGAGGCGCTATTGAGCGCCTCTAGCAAATTATCCGGCACCTCCGGTTGGACAGAGGCAGCCGGCGTCGCGGTCTTGCCCTTCTTACAAAGGGGTCGCCCGCCGGACTCCGGAGCCACTATGGATTCCGGGGCTGAGTCCGGTTCAAAGTCCGGGAGGTTGTCCTGCGACACCTCCGGGACCCTCTCCTCCTGGTGGGTTCCTTCCTGGGATCCCACCTCGGCATCGTCCGCATCACAGGGGGTGGAGGCAGTCAGAAGAGAATCCATATCCGACGCCCCTAAGGACCCGCTCGACGAAGTGGGGAGATCATCCTTAGGCGGACTGCAGGGTTGTATGCGGCATTAGAAAGACATAATGTGGCGGAAAACGAAAACCTTGAAGTTATTCGGGAGTCCGGATACTTACGATCTCGCCAGAGGCTTGGCCCTTGGAGGCCAGTCCTCGTCGTCGTCACTGGCGTTGGCGGAACAGTCCGGGGGAAAAGTTTTTCCCCTCTTGGACCCTTCGGCCTCTCTTGTTGGGGAGGCCTTCATTTTCTTCCCTGCCCCCGCTAGGGGAGGTGCTTTCTTCTTCTCCTCGCCTTGGTGGGAGGAGTCGGCCTCGGATTCATCGTCCGATAGCACCTAAAAACGGGAACTCTTCCGAGTCCCCGTGGCCTTCTTCTTGGCCTTCTTCTCCGGCACCACGTGGGGTGCCGGAGCCAGCAGCCCTGTTAGGCGGGCGTCAGCTGGGTCCTCTGGCAATGGGGGCGGACAGATAGCCTGTGCGGCCTTCTTTGGCCAGTCTTGTCAAAGGAAAGGGAGTTTAGATCCCGCATAGAGTCAAACTATGAATAACAAGCGTCCCGTAAAGGACAATATCACTTACCTCGTCAGCTGGACGCTGCGAGCTGAATCCGCGATCTTCGGTAGCGGATGCGGGAGCCTCGGCCCCCTTGAACAGCACCTTCTAGACCTCTTCGTACGTAGTGTCGAAGAGCCCATTCAAAGTCTGGTGCTGCGCCAAATCGAACTCCCACATGTTGAAGCCCCGTCGTTGGCACGGGAGAATCCGGCGGATGAGCATGACCTGGACTACGTTGACAAGCTTGAGCTTGGGATCCACCAGCTTCTGGATACAAGCTTGGGGTCCGGTCAGCTCCTCCGAATCCCCCCAGATCCGGCCACTCTCTTTCCAGGAGGTGAGCCGTGTAGGGATACCAGATCTGAATTGGGGGGGCGCTGCCCAATCAGGGTCACGCGGCTCGGTGATGTAGAACCACCCCGATTGCCACCCCTTAATGGTTTCCACAAAAGTACCCTCCAGCCACGTAACGTGGGACATCCTGCCCACCATGGCGCCTCCGCACTCTGCTTGGCTGCCCTTCACAACCTTCGGCTTGACACTGAAGGTCTTGAGCCACAAGCCGAAGTGGGGCTGGATGCAGAGGAAGGCCTCGCACACGACGATAAACGCCGAGATGTTGAGGATAAAATTCGGGGCCAGATCATGGAAATCTAGGCCGTAGTAGAACATGAGCCCCCGGACAAAGGGATGAAGTGGGAAGCCCAGTCCGCGGAGGAAATGGGGAAGGAATACTACCCTCTCATGGGGCCTAGGGGTGGGGATGAGCTCTCCCTCGTCGGGGAGCCGATGCGCGATGTCGCTGGACAAGTATCCGGCGCTGCGCAGCTTCTGGATATGCCCCTCCGTGACAGAGGAGGCCATCCACTTGCCTCCCGCTCCGGACATATTTGGAGAAGGTTGAGGTGAGATGTGCGGGCTTGGGCGCTAGAGCTCGAGTTCGCAGAGATGGATAAGCCAAGGAGGAAGAAGGCGCAGGTAAAAAGGTTGGATCTTTATCCCCTTATATGGGCAGACGGAAACATGTGTCCCCACCGGCCTGATAAAACTCGCTTATCTCCCAAGCGCCGCAATCAATGGCGCGGTTGGGTTACCCACGTCCGTATTGATGGGAATCCCGGAATAAGGGGAACACGATCTCTGCTTCGACAAGACGTGCCAAGGAAACCGCCTCGCTAAACGCGCTGAGATGGAACAATAAAAACAATTTGAAGGCTTGGTAGTGGTGTGACGTTACGCCACAAAATACGTCAGCAGATTGAACTTGTGTAATATTATTCTCTCTACGGTTGTATGTGGAATTTATTTTGCAGAGCCGGACACTATCCTGGTGTTCACAATCTTCTATAAATTATTCGGAGGAGGAACCCGCCTTGCAATGCCGAAGAAAACATGCGTGCCGGACTTGTCGTCATTAAAGCCTGGTTCAGGGGCTACTGAGGGAGTCCCGGACTAGGGGGTGTCCGGATAGCCGAACTACCATCATCGGCCGGACTCCAAGACTATGAAGATACAAGATTGAAGACCTCGTCCTGTGTCCGGATGGGACTTTCCTTGGCGTGGAAGGCAAGCTTGGCGATACGGATATGTAGATCTCCTACCATTGTAACCGACTCTGTGTAACCCTAGCCCTCTCCGGTGTCTATATAAAGCGGATGGCTTTAGTCCATAGGACGAACAACAACCATACCATAGGCTAGCTTCTAGGGTTTAGCCTCCTTGATCTCGTGGTAGATCTACTCTTGTAACCCACATCATCAATATTAATCAAGCAGGACGTAGGGTTTTACCTCCATCAAGAGGGCCCGAACCTGGGTAAAAACATCGTGTCCCTCGTCTCCTGTTACCATCCGCCTAGATGCACAGTTCGGGACCCCCTACCCGAGATCCGCCGGTTTTGACACCGACAGCGGCCTTTGCAGCTTCGGCGGGATCGATGGCTTCCTTCAACTTGCCGGCGTGATCCAGGACTAGGGTGTCAAGTGTTTTGTTATGCTCTTGCTCCAGCTCTTGGGTCCACTGCGTGACGAGTTTCTCAATCTCCTCATCCTTGCCATGGAGCTTGGCGGCAAGTGCCTCCTCGCGAGCGGCAAGGTCCTCTTCATGAGCACCGAGCAGGACGCGGTGCTCCCTCAGTTGGGCATCTTCCTTGGCGGCCTATTGAGCGGCCTCCTCATGTGCCTTCTCAACTTTGGACTGCTTCAGAAGGACCTCTTTCCAACTTTGGTTCAGCTGCTCCCAGCCAGTCTTTAGCTCTTGCCAGGCCTCGGCAAACCAGACATGCATCTGCTCGACAATCTTATGGATGTCTACCTCTGTCGCGTCGACAACTATGGCCCTGGAGTCTAGCTTCTCTTTTCGGGTGTGGTGGAGCGCCTGGAGCTTCTGGAAATTGCTACTCATGGCCTGGAGGAGCTGGTCTTTTTTGGATCTGCTTCTGCTGGCGCTCAGCTCGTCGACAACCTTGAGCTCGGCAGCGGCGATGACTTCTTCATCGAAAGCCTCCCCCTCAGTTGGCGCTCTGGTGCTTGTCGTCCCCCGGATGTTGACGAATAGATTGTCACCAACCTTCATGTATCTGCTTGGGGGGGAGCTTCAGATGTTGACGGTTGGTCCTCGACCACCGTCTCCCTGGCAACTGGGGACTCCGAAACCGATGTAGCATCGGTGCTCCTGCAACTGGAATGTCGTCATTTCAGTCACCGGTCACCTTGTCGGCCTCCCCGGCAGACCCCTTGGCGGCCTCTTCATGCGCATCCTTGGCAGCCTCTTCACTAGCGACTTTGGCGGCTTCGGTGGCAGCATCCTTGGCGGTCACCTCGATGGTGGCATCAACATCCATCTGATCCACCAAGGGGGGATCTAAAAGCCAAGGAGGAGAAAACAAGATGAAATTAAGGTTGAAGCTAAAAGCAGAAAGAGAAGAAAGGAAAGCCATACATCAAGAATGGCGAGTGCCTGAAAGCAAGTGGCATACATGTGACGAGCGCCTTGGAGGCAACCCCCTCCCTGGTGACATTGGTTGCCAGTATGGATCTGCTGATGCCTGTGTTCACAGGCTCTTCCTCCACACGCGTGGGCTCGTCGGTGGAAGCCCTTGCCGGGGACCCCTCTCTGGGCAGTGTGGTTGACGGAGGCCGCATGTTGGGGTGACCCTCAGCGGATCCTCCTGTTGTCGTCCTCCTCCTGCAACCCAGCAAGGTTAGTAGTAAAGATACATACCCTGATGCCTGCCAGCGGGAAATGAGTAACGAGCTCACGCTGGGAGCTGGGTTGTGGGCTATGTCGTGGGCTGGAATCCGGGCTGATCGTGATCGTCTCCGACGCGCTTTAGGTGCTTGCCGGGGGCTCATCGCCCGTCAAGGTCTTGGCCTTCTTCGCCATCCTCTGCACCAATGTTTCTGTGTCGCTGCGGGGACAGGCCAAGGCAAGGTTAAATCAGATAAGATATCCAGATCAGAGACTCAGGGGATAAAGAAAGCAGTAAGACACTTACTCATCTTCTTCTTCTTCTAGCCTCTTTTCCCTCATCGGGCTAAAAGAGGAGAGGTCAAAGTCGGCCTCTGCTATGGTGTCCATGTGAGGGGGTGGAGATGGGGACCGGCGCCGCTTGGCTGTGACAGGAGCGGCAGCCTGATGTGGGCTTGCCCCAGTTGTCGGCGCCATTGTGCGAGTCGCCCCTGCTACTTTCTTTGTCGCTGCCCTCGTCTAGTGCTGGGCTGCTATTGAGCCTCTTGCCACTCCACAGCCTTGCTGGCTGGTCCCTTGCCAGGGACCTCTTCACGTGAAGAAGCCTGTTGGACTGGCTCACCAGAGATGGCGCACCGAAGGACGTGTTTCTTCGTCCCCGGCACCAGGGGTCCTCATGCGGCTCTTCTTCGGCCATCTCGCTGCCGGCCTCCTCGGCAAGGGCTGCCTCCTCCGCCTTGCTGGCGATGTACACCACCTCTTCGGCAGTGGCGGGGTAGATGAGGTTCATTTCTTCCCGGACGGCCCTCTCCAACAAGTTTCCGAAGAACTCTTGCACCCGCTTCGCGTCTGGCTCAGCCCAGGTATGATCAAGGCCATGGACGTTGAACACCGGTATCTTGGTGATGATTGAGGTCAGGGTGGAGTTGTTGCACAAGGGGATCACGCACGCTGACAACCTGAGCGGCCTGTCAGCCTTGAGTTGGAACATCTTTTGGCAGAGGGCCGCATGTTGTATGACCGTCAGATAGTTGTTTAGGCTGGGGCGTAGCCTCATGATATCGGCCGTGTTCCAGTACTCCCACGCTGGTCTCCCCTTGTTCTGTAGAGGGGCGATGCTGCGGCGGAGGAAGTCGGCCCCAATCATCTTGATTGTGAGCCTGACAGCCTTGAGGCGGTGGATCCTGGTGGTTTCGACTGTGAGCTTCCCGTCTTCAGGGTCGAGGTCGCCCCAATCGCCGCCACGGACTAGTTTCGTTTGCCGGGTCATACAGAATGGCTGTGGGTCTTTCTCCATGATCCAGCACCACTTGCCCCGCCACTCATCCCACTTCTCCTTGTGAGCCTCATCTGGGTACGTCTTCTTGGTCAGGGCCCTTGGGATCCAGGTGATGTGGCCAGAAAGGGCCCCTCCCGGCTGGATGCGGGGAACAAAGTAATGGCGAAAGAGGGTCGTGTTCGGGACCACCCCGGCAAAGTTTTCGCAGAGGTGGGCGAAGATGGCCATACATGCCACAACATTCGGCATGAAGTCCGGGATATGGAAGCCGAATGAGTACATGATATCATTGTGGAAATCAGAAAATGGGGGGGGGCAGAGGCCGCAGTAGAAGTAATCAACGAAGAAAGGGAATTTATCTGGGGCGGGCTTGGCACAAGAAGCTAGGATGACACGGGTAGCAGGGTGCCCCATCGTCGCTCTCCCCCACATGCACAAATACCACTCCTTCAGAGCACGCATCAAGCGTCGGAGCTAAGATGACATTCTCCCTCCGCATCTTCACCAACTCGCTCTCCGACACCTCCTTCCCCTTGCTCGCCTTGGGCGCCTCCTTGCCCTTGCTCGACTTGGGCGCCATGAGGGACTGGAGAGAAGCGGGAGGCCAAGGATGGTGGGAGCACAGGGGCGGCGGATGGATGAGGAGACTTTGTTTTGGGCTTGAGAAGGAAGATGACGGCGGTTCCTAGATTGGAATGGGCGAAGGGGGTAAATGAGAAGCGCCCTATGGATTCCCCTTTTTATGGGGAAGATGCAGAGCTGCCTCTTTACTGTTTGATGTGAAGGCGTTTCGCAGGCGTGCAACCGTTTCGCGCACGCAACCCACATCGTGCACTCAATGCAGATCATGGGGAAGCACAACAGATGAGATGATTATAGCAGTTAAATCCTACCACGCGTGCCCGTGCATTGTTTGGGCCTGGCCCAATGACGGCCCGCACTCGTGTGTGGCCCAGGCCCGGGGGCTCCTGTCGGTGCACCAAAGTTCAGGCCCTTTAGTACCCCTTACTTGTGCACGGGTAGTTGCAGCCACACCCGCGGCAAGGCTTGATGGGGATAGCTGAAGGCAAAATACAAGACGACCAAGACGGCATCCGAGCCAGTAGCCAGGGAACAGAAGACAAGTTGAGCCCCCGGAAAGGTCCTTGTCGGGATGATTTTCGAGGCCACCGGCAAGATCCTTTCCCGGACGGCTTGTGAAGCACTGACAAGACCACCACCCTTGACGTTGAGAGCTCTGACACCATTGACAATGTCAAGACCAAGATCCAAGGGTGTCTGCGTGGTGTCATGCAGATCTATGTGAAGACCAGAAGGCAAAGTTCCTAGCAAGGCTCTTGCCAGGGACGCTTGCGAGGCCCCCCGGCAAGATCCTTGCCAGGGACGTTTGCAAGGGCGTGGCAAGACTCACGCACGGCAAGGTTCTGCCGCCCTGTCACCACTCCAACACAGCAACCAGCCTGCCAGCAAGGCAAGCACCTGTGTGGTGGCATGCATATGTTCGTGAAGATCCTACCACCGCTCCAGCGCAGCGGTCGGCCAGTCAGCTTCGCATTGCATTCCTCGTCATCCTGGATGCATGTCAAGACGGGGTGAGGCGGGGACGGACGGGACGGGCTCTATTTCCGTCCCCGATAAAGTTAGAGGGCACGTAAGTAGTGCATTTAATGCGTTTGTCCTAAGACGTCAGTGATAAGCATGTACACTAGAGCTAATTTACACCTCCTGTGTGCCTATACGCCGCTGTGGACGCCCCTTGGTATAAAAGGAGGCCCAAGGCGATACAGGGAGGGACTTTTGGACTTTCCGGCCTAGTTTGCATGTGTAGCAGCTAGCCGAAGCTCAAGAACACTCAAATACACTAAATGCAGGACTAGGGTTTTACGCTTCTCAGCGGCCCGAACCTGGGTAAAAATCCCTCGTGTTGATCGTTGGATCTGCTCTTTGTGCACCCCTCTTCCTTTACAAACGGTAGAAGGGATCCACGTGATCCCATAGGTGTCGTTTCCACGACATAAAGCATGAGAGAATTTCTATAAAATTTTTACTAACTCTCAAATAAATCTAAGTGAAGCATGAGAGTATTTCTTCAAAAAATTAAAGCACGCCATGCTCAAAAAGATATAAGTGAAGTACTAGAGCAATTCCATAGCTCAAAAAAATTTAAGTGTACATAGAGCATTTCTAACAAATCATAGCATAATTTTGGCTCTCTCAAATAGGTGTGTCCAGCAATAGTAATTGTAACAAACTAAAATCCAAAACAAGAAAATACTCATATAATACAAAACACTCCAAGCAAAACTCATGATATGTGACAAATAAATATAGCTCCAAGTAAAATTACCGATGGTTGCTAGTAAAATGAAGGGATGCCTTCCAGGGCATCCCCAAGCTTAGTTGCTTGGTTCTCCTTCAATATTAAATTGGGGTGCCATGGGCATCCCCAAGCTTAGGCTCTTTTCACTCCTTATTCCTTCACTAGTAAGCATGCACGTGCAACGCATGTCTCAACTATGAAACATAAATATTTCTATCATAACATGAATAACTCTTTTGGGGAATTCAAATTTGATGCAAAGTGCGTAGAATTCCTTATTCCGAGTCATAAAGACCTGTTGATTGTTTCATGAACCAATGTGATCTCACCCAAAACTTGAAAACTTCAATCACATAAAACTTAACAAAACCTTCGTGAGATCCGTTAGTATAATAAAGAAAATCACCGCTCTAAGTACTATTGCAAACCCATTCATATTTTATTATTGCATTGTACCTACTGTATTCCAACTTTACCATGTCTTATACCCCCCGATACAATCCATAGATTCATCAAAATAAGCACACAATGCAACAACAATAGAATCTATCAAAAATAGAACAGTCTATAGTAATCTGGACTTTGTCCATACTTCTGTAACTAAACAATTCTGAAAAATTAGGACAACATAGGCAATTTGTATATCAATCTTGTGTAAGAAAATTCAGAATTTTATCACGCTTCTGTGATTTTTAACAATTCTTCTACTGGGAGTAAAAGTTTCTGTTTTTCAACAAGATCAAATCAACTATCATCCAACATGAACCCAAAGGCTTTACTTGGCAAAACACTAATTAAAAGATAAAAACACAACCTTAACAGAAGCATAATTATGCAAACACTCAAGAACAGAAAGAAAAAGGCAAAAATAAATTTTATTCATTGGGTTGCCTCCCAACAAGCATTATTGTTTTATGCCCCTAGTTAGACATAATGCGTAGATTCAAGTATTGTCATCTTTGGTTTTTGGCCCATAGGTTGCCCTCATGATTGATTCATATGGTGGCTTAATTCTTATTCTAGGGAACTGATTGCGTCTTGAAGCTACGTCGATATTTCCCCAAAGAGGAAGGGATGATGCAGCACAGCAGCGGTAGGTATTTCCCTCAGATATGAAACCATGGTTATCGAACCAGTAGGAGAACCAAGCAACACAACGTAAACAACCCCTGCACACAGATGACAAATCCTCGCAACCAGACGTGTAAAAGGGGTTGTCAATCCCTTTCGGGTAGCGGCGCCCCAAGATGGGCAAACATACGTGAATAAAATTGTAGTAGATTGATAGATCGAACGCCAAACAAAATAAATAAGAATAAATTGCAGCAAGGTATTCTGTATTTTTTGGTTTAATAGATCTGAAAATAAACGTAAAGGAAAAGTAGATCGCAAAAGCAAATATATGAGAAAGAGACCCGGGGGCATAGGTTTCACTAGTGGATTCTCTCGAGAAAAATAGCAAACAATGGGTGAACAAATTACTGTTGGGCAATTGATAAAACTACAAATAATCATGACGATATCCAGGAAATGATCATTATATAGGCATCACGTCCAAGATTAGTAGACCGACTCCTGCCTGCATCTACTACTATTACTCCATGCATCGACCGCTATCCAACATGCATATAGTATATTAAGTTCATGGAAAAATGGAGTAATGCAATAAGAACGATGACATGATGTAGACAAGATCTATCTATGTAGAGGTAGACCCCATCATTTTATCCTTAGTAGAAACAATACATATGTGCCGGTTCCCCTTCTGTCACTGGGATCAAGCACCGTAAGATCGAACCCACTACAAAGCACCTCTTCCCATTGCAAGATAAATAGATCAAGTTGGCCAAACAAAACCCAAATATCGGAGAAGAAATACGAGGCTATAAGCAATCATGCATAAGAGAGATCAAAGAAACTCGAATACTTTCATGGATATAAAAAGATATAACAGATCATAAACTCAAAGTTCATCAGATCCCAACAAACACACCGCAAAAAGAGTTACATCATATGGATCTCCAAGAGACCATTGTATTGAGAATTCAGCGAGAGAGAGGAAGCCATCTACACTACAAAAAAATACACTTTCCTAATGATACGTGTTTGTCATAGTAGGTCACGTTTTCTGTCATGCATGTACATCCATGACGATTTTATGATAGAATCAAGCTAGTCATACCTTTGTTGTCGTAGTAGTGTTCCATGACATTACAAAAATTATCATCACGGAAGTGTCCACTTCCATGACGATCAAAACACGCGTCATAGAAGTGCTTTCATCAAGGGTGACCGACACGTGGCATCAACCGTAATGGTTCGTCGTTAAGCTACTGGGTCCGGTTTTGGATCCGATGACCCGTTAACAGACCGGACCAATGGGGATTTTCCACGTGTAAAATTCTCATTGGCCGGAGGAAACACGTGTTGGCTCACCGCTGGGAGAGATGTCATCCACTCATTGGACAGGACGCGCCTATGATACGTCGACACGTGGCACGGCCCAACAGAGACCCATTCCGGTGAAAAGGCCGGGCCTGTCAAAATAAGCGAGCCGGTCCATTAGCGGCCTACTTGCGTCAGGCCCATTTACAAGTACGGCCCATACAGGTTACACAGAATCGGCCCGTCAAAGGCCCATTCTAGATTCGACAATTTCCAGCCCATCATCAGTTTAAGCCCGTTAACGGCCTGCTACGTTTTTGGGCCCAATTGCGGCCCGAGCTTCTTTCGGCCTGTTAGCAGCCCATCATCAGTTCCAGCCCGTTAACAGCCCGGAACGTCCTTCGGCCTTTTCTCGGCCCATTCTGCAGTTGGGCCAATTCTAGCCCACTGTGACTTTAGGCCTGTCCTTGGCCCATTCGGTAAATGGGCCAACTCTTAGCCCATTTTGTCTCTTGGCCTGTTAAGGGCCCACACAATAGTTGGGCCTTTGACTTTAGGTCCATTAGGGGCCCACGTTCCGTAGGGCATCATTTCAGCCCAACGCGACTTTCGGCTTGTTAAAAGCCTAGTTTGCAAATTGGGCCTCCTCTGGCCCATAACACTTTCGGCCTCTTACTCTCGCCCGTAAGATAAAAGTGCCGATACAAAATTGACATCTATTTCGGCCTGCTAAAGGCCCGCAGGCCATTTCCATTTATATGGCCCTATCAAGCTTTAGGCCTGTTGACGGCCTGCTAAGAGCCGTTGTTACGGTGGGCCCATTTGGGATCCACTTAATATTATTTTGACCAGCCCAATTAAGGCCCGCTTTGACTGCACATGTTTGTTCGTTTGTATGGCGTCCAACAAATGTTTGGGCGTGTTGGCCCCCGTTTCAACGATATAGCATATTCAAGAATTATCCTGCTCTATACTATCGCCTCTAAAAAACATACTCTATATAATGAAAAGCATAGAAACGTAGAATAATCCTACACTATACAATAAAGAAATTAAAGCCGAATATACCCATTGGGCATTATAGTTTGGCACCAGTGATTATAAAGCATGCACAAACAGAAAATTACATACACTAGACAAATAAAGCTCATACATCATGGACACACATCAATAGAACTTACCATTTGAACTATAATCTCTTCAGAAAAAAGAATTGGCCGGATTCAGATAGCACAAATTTAAGTCTGCAAAATCTCCAATTCCTTTGTGGTTACCTCAGTGTCTTGTTTCATTTTTTGACTCCTGCATCTAATACCTGCATGTCCAGTCTCAACTTGTTGATCGTATGTTGAAAGTCATGTACATGTTGTCTTGCCACCTCTAGTTGATGCTCAAGAACATGAGCACATTCCAATTCCAATCCATAATCATTCGGTAACGGCCATGCCGCACTGCTCACAGATCTTTGTGTTGATGTCACTTCATCCTGAAATGTTTCTGTAAGTTCACATGACTAGGGCAAAATATAGTTACAACAGTGAAGCGAGCAAGACAGACTATTTTGTACATGGAAAAACAAGACTAACAATAATGTTACACGTCATGAAGCATAAGCAGGTGATATTTTAAAAATTATGAAAAATAGTCTGTGTAGCCTGCATACAGAAATCTCTCTTAGCTCACCATAGGAGCATGATGTTGGGGCCCAATCCAAAACACAGACAAGTTACAAATTTAGACAGCACGTTGCGTATAGGTAAGCAAGCAGTTGGACATTCTGTAGCTCAATTAAAGTCTTAGCGATCATAATGAACAACAGAGGGATTCATACAAACCTACTACAGCAAGCAAAACTATGCAATCATTAGCCTAGTATAAACTAGATTGTGAGCCTCATGCAATAATAGTTGGTTAATAGACTTCAAAGCTTCAGGCACACTTCACCAGAGTAATTAAATGGTAAGGCCTTTAATTATGTCAACTAATAGTTATACAAGTACCCAACATCAGGCATCATTGTTTGGGCATCTCATTAACTGAGACAAATAAAGCAATTGAAAAGAGCAAATTAACTATGCCTGAAACAAACAAGGAATTGAACTGTTGAGTTGGATACAGTGACTTACCATAATCGGTTGAACAGGCTCAGCGCAGCTCCTACTTCTCTTGCAAGGCTCCTTCCTAACATCTTGTACTTGGAAATCCTCAATCTTATCTTCATTGCACCCCCTCTGCAAGGTGACACAAACTAGTTACTCGTCTCCTTGGAAGATAAATATGCATACTTTCCAATATGTGAACAACACAAAAGGATGAGATTATAACAAAACAATACCACATAATGAAACATGCCACATCTCTTAAACCTGCACACAATTAAATGAGCATTTACTATGTCTGCACTATGTAAAAACTAGGCATACCTTCGAACTGGATGTCCAGGTACTCTTGGAGAGCCTACTTTAGTGTACGACCAAACCTTTAAGTCACCTATGAGTTAGACAAGGCCCCACTACAGCAGCCCTTAGTGTTTAAATCGTTGACAAGCTCTGTTAGAGTGTTAGGTCAAGAACAGCAAGTAATCAAAGCAAACAGTCCTAGTATGGCTGGCTGATGCAAACAACAATTGAACAGATGTGTGAGCAAATCTTACATATCAAGAAAAGAAGCAAAGTAGGAGGCTTAAAGACCATCACTTGACTGACCAGATTTAAGGGGTATTTAAACATCATGTGCAACGTATGAACTAACATAAACATTGCATATTCCAGATTCTACAATGGAATGCACATGTATTAGGCTATGCCATATATGATGATGCCTAAATGTACACTATAGCAGGCAGGAGTGATTCATCATTGCACGCACAATTGAATTGCAGGTTAAGGGCCAGTTCGATTCCGCCTTTTCAGGGCTTATTGTCAAAATAAGCATAAAAGATGTAAGAAGTCATTTTTGAGTTATGGGCTTGGGCTTAACTTATTTTGCTTTGGAGGGGGTGTTTCGGGTAGAGGCTGCTACGTCTTGAGCTTGCGTTGGTTTTCCTCGAAGAGGAGAAGGTGATGCAGCAAGTGTAGCATAAGTATTTCCCTCAGTTTTGAGAACCAAGGTATCAATCCAGTAGGAGGCTCCTCAAAAGTCCCACGCACCTACACAAACAAACTGAGAACTCGCAACCAACGCAATAAAGGGGTTGTCAATCCCTTCACGGCCACTTGCGAAAGTGAGATCTAATAAAGATAGTATGATAAGATAAATATATTTTTGGTATTTTAGAATATAGATGCAAAAAGGAAATATGCAAATAAAAGTAGATTGAAAGCAAATATGATAAGAGATAGACCCGGGGGGCATAGGTTTCACTAGAGGCTTCTCTCAAGATAGCATAAGTATTACGGTGGGTGAACAAGTTACTGTCGAGTAATTGATAGAAAAGCGCATAGTTATGAGATTATCTAGGCATGATCATGTATATAGGCATCACGTCCATAACAAGTAGACCGACTCCTGCCTGCATCTACTACTATTACTCCACACATCGACCGACTCCTGCCTGCATCTAGAGTATTTAAGTTCATCAGGACAGAGTAATGCATTAAGCAAGATGACATGATGTAGAGGGATAAACTCAAGCAATATGATATAAAACCCATCTTGTTATCCTCGATGGCAACAATACAATATGTGCCTTGCAACCCTTTCTGTCACTGGGTAAGGACACCGCAAGATTGAACCCAAAGCTAAGCACTTCTCCCATGGCAAGAAAGATCAATCTAGTATGCCAAACCAAACTGATAATTCGAAGAGACTTGCAAAGATAACTCAATCATACATAAAAGAATTCAGAGAAGATTGAAATATTATTCATAGATAAACTTGATCATAAACCCACAATTCATCGAATCTCGACAAACACACTGCAAAAAGAGTTTACATCGAATAGATCTCTACAAGAGAGGGGGAGAACATTGTATTGAGATCCAAAAAGAGAGAAGAAGCCATCTAGCTAATAACTATGGACCCGTAGGTCTGTGGTAAACTACTCACAACTCATCGGAGGGGCAAGGATGTTGATGTAGAAGCCCTCCGTGGTCGATTCCCCCTCCGGCAGAATGCCGGCGAAGGCTCCAAGATGAGATCTCGCGGATACAGAAGGTTACGGCAGTGGAAATTGTGTTTCGTGGTGCTCCTGGATGTTTTCGGGGTACGTAGGTATATATAGGAGGAAGAAGTACGTCGGTGGCTGCCCGAGGGGCCCACGAGATAGGGGGTGTGCCCTACAGGGGAGGCGCGGCCTCCTGTCTCGTGGCTTCCTCGGCAGCTTCTTGACTTGCACTCCAAGCTCTCCGGATCATGTTCGTTCCAAAAATCACGCTCTCGAAGGTTTCATTCCGTTTGGACTCCGTTTGATATTCCTTTTCTTTGAAATACTGAAATAGGCAAAAAAACAGCAATATGGGCTGGGCCTCCGGTTAGTAGGTTAGTCCCAAAAATGATATAAATGTGTAAAATAAAGCCCATAAACATCCAAAAGGGGTAATATAATAGCATGGAACAATCAAAAATTATAGATACGTTGGAGACGTATCAAGCATCCCCAAGCTTAATTCCTGCTCGTCCTCGAGTAGGTAAATGATAAAAAGAGACTTTTTGATGTGGAATGCTACCTAGCATAATTCATAATGTATTTTTCTTTATTGTGGCATGAATGTTCAGATCCAAATGAATACAAAATAGAAGTTCATATTGACATAAGAAATAGTAATACTTCAAGCATACTAATCAAAGTAATCATGTCTTCTCAAAATAACATGGCTAAAGAAAGTTATCCCTACAAAATCATATAGTCTGTTTGTTGCTCTATCTTCATCACACAAAGTATTTAATCATGCACAACCCCGATGACAAGCCAAGCAATTGTTTCATACTTTAATAATCTCAAACCCTTTCAACTTTCACGCAATACATGAGCGTCAGCCATGGACATAGCACTATATGTGGAATAGAATTGTGGTTGTGGAGAAGACAAAAAGGAGAAGATAGTCTCACACCAACGAGGCGTATCAACGGGCTATGGAGATGCCCATTAATAGATATCAATGTGAGTGAGTAGGGATTGCCATGCAACAGATGCACTAGAGCTATAAATATATGAAAGCTCAACAAAAGAAACTAAATGGGTGTGCATCCAACTCGCTTGCTCACGAAGACCTAGGGCACTTTTGAGGAAGCCCATCATTGGAATATACAAGCCAAGTTCTATAATGAAAAATTCCCACTAGTATATGAAAGTGACAACATATGAAACTCTCTATCATGAAGATCATGGTGCTAGTTTAAAGCACAAGTGTGGAAAAGGAGATAGTAGCATTGTCCCTTCTCTATTTTTCTCTCATTTTTTTCTTTTTCTTTTTTTTCATTTTCCTTTTTTTTGGCCTTTCCCTTTTTTTTGGCCGTTCTCATTTTTTTTCTTCTTTTTTTTTCTTTTTGTAAAGTCCGAAGTCTCATCCCGACTTGTGGGGGAATCATAGCCTTCATCATCCTTTCCTCACTAGGACAATGCTCACTAGGACAATGCTCTAATAATGCCATAATAGGTAGGTATGGTGGCTGTTTTGAGGAAGGTATATGGTGGGTGTATGGTACCGGCGAAAGTTGCGCGGCACAAGAGAGGCTAGCAATAATGGAAGGGTGAGGTTCGTATAATCCATGGACTCAACATTAGTCAAAAGAACTCATGCACTTGTTGCAAAAATCTAGAAGTCATCAAAAACCAAAGCACTACGCGCATGCTCCTAGGTTGATAGATTGGTAGGAAAAGACCATCGCTTGTCCCCGACCTCCACTCATAAGGAAGACAATCAATAAATAAAATTGTGCTCCAACTTCATCACAAAGTGGTTCACCATACGTGCATGCTATGGGAATCACAAACTTCAACACAAGCATTCTTTAAATTCATAATCACCCAACTAGCATAACTTTAATATCACTACCTCCATATCTCAAAACAATTATCAAGCATCAAATTGATCATAGCATCCAATTCACTTCCTATGATAGTTTTTATTATACCCAACTTGGATGCTCATCATTCTAGGACCAACTTTATGATCATAGCAAAACCCATGCTGTTCTAAAAGACTCTCAAAATAATATAAGTGAATCATGAGAGACTAGCAATTTCTTCAAAATTAAGACACCACCGTGCTCTAAAAGATATAAGTGAAGCACTAGAGGAAAAACTTTCAAGCTCAGAAGATATAAGTGAAGCACATAGAGTATTCTAGCAAATTCTAATCAAATAGGCTTCTCCCAAAAGGTGTGTACAGCAAGGATGATTTTGTCAAACTAAAAAGCAAAAACTAATTTAATACACGACGGTCCAAGCAAAACACATATCATGTGGCAAATAAAAATATAGCTCCAAGTAAAGTTACCAATGAACGAAGGCGAAAGAGGGGATGCCTTCCCGGGGCATCCCAAAGCTTAGGATTTTGGCTATTCTTGAATATCTTAGGGTTCCTTGGGCATCCCCTAGCTTAGGTTCTTGCCACCCTTTATTCCATAGTCCATAAAAGCTTTACCCAAAACTTGAAAACTTCACAACACAAAACTCAACAGGAAATCTTATAAGCTCCGTTAGTGAAAGAAAACAAAACCACCACATAAGGTACTGTAATGAACTCATTCTTTATTTAATTTGGTGTTAATCCTACTTTATTCCAACTTCCTTATTGTTTACAAACTAATTTACTAGCCATAGACGCATTGAAATAAGCAAACAACACACGAAAAACAGAATCTGTCAAAAACAGAACAGTATGTAGCAGTCTGTAACTAAAGCAAACTTCTGGAAATCTAAACCTCCTACCAAAATAGGAAGTCCTGGAAATTTTGTCTACTGAACGGCATCAAAAAGAATCAACGCAAAAGCACCTTCCTGTGATTTAACAAAATTATATTCGTGCGCGCAACGTTTCTGTTTTTCAGCAGAATCAAATCAACTATCATCATAGGTTATCCTATAGGTTCTACTTGGCACAAACACTAATTAAAAGATAAAAACACATCTAAACAGAAGGTAGATGCAAGATTTATTACTAAACAGGAGCAAAAACAAAAAACATAAAGAAAATTGGGTTGCCTCCCAACTAGCGCTATCGTTTAACGCCCCTAGCTAGGCATAAAAAGCGAAGATAGATCTAACGAGTGCCATCTTTGGAACAAAATTCATAAGTAGCACGCATGATAGATTCATAAGGTAATTTAACTTTCTTTCTTGAAAAGTGCTCCATGCCTTTCTTTAATAGAAATTGGAATCTAATGTTCCCTTCCTTCATATCAATAATCGCACCAATCGTTCTAAGGAAAGGTCTACCAAGAATAATAGGGCAAGAAAGATTGCAATCTAGATCAAGAACGAGAAAATCTACGGGCACCAAATTTCTATTTGCAACAATAAGAATATCATTGATCCTCCCCATAGGCTTTTTAATGGTGGAATCCGCAAGGTGCAAGTTTAAAGAGCAATCATCAAGATCATTGAAACCTAGAATATCACATAAACTTTTCAGAATCGTGGAAACACTAGCACCCAAATCACACAAAGCAAAACACTCATAATCTTTAATTATAATCTTTATATTAGGTTCCCACTCATCATTAAGTTTTCTAGGTACAGAAACTTCCAAATTAATTTTTTTATCATAAGATTGCATCAAGGCATCAACAATATGTTTGGTAAAAGCTTTGTTTTGACTATAAGCATGAGGAGAATTAACAACGGATTGCAACAAGGAAATACAACCTTTTAAAGAACAATTATCATAATCAAATTCCTTGAAATCCGAGATAGTAGGTTCAATGTTTTTAGAGGTTGAGGATTCTCCAATCTCACTTTTACCAAATTTAGCATCAAGATCTAAAGACTCCGAATTCTTGGGACGCCTTCTAGGCAAAGTTGATTCATCATCAGTCCCATAATCATCAAAATTCATATTGCAAAACATAGATCTAATAGGAGACGCATCAATAACTTTAAGATCCTCATCATTATTTTCACGGAAACTAGAAGAATACGCTTTTATAAAGCTATCTTTCTTAGCACGCAATCTAGAGGTTCTTTCCTTACACTCATAAATGGAAATTCTCATTACTTTGAGGGACTCATTGATATCATGCTTAGGAGGAGAAGGTCTAAGTTTAAGAGAATCAACATCAAGCGAAAGTCTATCAACGTTCCTAGTCAAATCATCAACTTTGAGCAATTTTTCTTCAAGCAAAGCATTAAAATTCTTTTGAGAAATCATAAATTCTTTCACAGTATTCTCAAAATCAGAGGGCATCTTATTAAAATTACCATAAGAATTATTGTAAGAATTTCCATAATTATTAGAGGAATTACTAGGGAACGTTCTAGCATTAAAGTTTCCTCTATAAGCATTGTTTCCAAAGCTATTCCTACCAACAAAGTTCACATCCATAGATTCATTATTATTCTCAATCAAAGAAGACAAAGGCATATCATTGGGATCAAGAGGAGTATTTTTAGTAGAAAACATCTTCACAAGTTCATCCATCTTTCCACTCAAAACATTGATTTCTTCTATAGCATGCACTTTTCTACTAGAAGATCTTTCGGTGTGCCATTGAGAATAATTAGCCATAATATTATCAAGAAGTTTTGTAGCATCTCCTAACGTGATTTCCATAAGCGTGCCTCCCGCGGCCGAATCTAAGAGATTTCTAGAAGCAAAGTTCAAACAGGCATAGAAATTTTGTATGATCATCCATAAATTCAAACCATGAGTAGGGCAATTGTGAAGCATCAATTTCATTCTTTCCCAAGATTGGGCAACATGCTCATGATCAAGTTGTTTAAAATTCATAATATCGTTCCTAAGAGTGATGATCTTAGCGGGAGGAACATACTTAGAGATAAAAGCATCTTTGCACTTGTTCCAAGAATCAGTACTAGTTTTAGGCAAAGACAAAAACCAAACTTTAGCACGATCTCTAAGTGAAAACGGAAATAAATTCAATTTGACAATATTGTTATCCGTATCTTTCTTCTTTTGCATATCACACAAATCAACAAAATTGTTTAGATGAGTAGCGGCATCTTCACTAGGAAGGCCGGCGAATTGATCTTTCATAAAAAGATTCAGCAAAGCGGTATTGATTTCAAAAGACTCAACATCATTAAGAGGAGCAACCAGAGTGCTAAGGAAATCATTATTATTGGTATGCGAGAAATCACACGATTTGGTATTATCTTGTGCCATGGCAACAAGTAATCCAACACACAAGAGAGAGAAAACGGCAAGAAAAAAAGAGAGGAGGAGATTGGGAAAGAGAGGGCGAATAAAACGGCAAGGGTGAAGTGGGGGAGAGGAAAACGAAAGGCAAATGGAAAATAATGTAAATGCGAGGGAGATGGGTTTGTGATGGGTACTTGGTATGTCTTGACTTGAGCGAAGACCTCCCCGGCAACGGCGCCAGAAATCCTTCTTGCTACGTCTTGAGCATGCATTGGTTTTCCTCGAAGAGGAGAGGGTGATGCAGCAAGTGTAGCGTAAGTATTTCCCTCAGTTTTGAGAACCAAGGTATCAATCCAGTAGGAGGCTCCTCAAAAGTCCCACGCACCTACACAAACAAACTGAGAACTCGCAACCAATGCAATAAAGGGGTTGTCAATCCCTTCACGGCCACTTGCGAAAGTGAGATCTAATAAAGATAGTATGATAAGATAAATATATTTTTGGGATTTTTTAATATAGATGCAAAAATTAAAGATGCAAATAAAAGTAGATTGAAAGCAAATATGATAAGAGATAGCCCCGGGGGCCATAGGTTTCACTAGAGGCTTCTCTCGAGATAGCATAAGTATTACTGTGGGTGAACAAATTACTGTCGAGCAATTGATAGAAAAGCGCATAGTTATGAGATTATCTAGGCATGATCATGTATATAGGCATCACGTCCATAACAAGTAGACCGACTCCTGCCTGCATCTACTACTATTACTCCACACATCGACCGACTCCTGCCTGCATCTAGAGTATTTAAGTTCATAAGGACAGAGTAACGCATTAAGCAAGATGACATGATGTAGAGGGATAAACACAAGCAATATGATATAAACCCCATCTTGTTATCCTCGATGGCAACAATACAATACGTGCCTTGCAACCCTTTCTGTCACTGGGTAAACACACCGCAAGATTGAACCCAAAGCTAAGCACTTCTCCCATGGCAAGAAAGATCAATCTAGTATGCCAAACCAAACTGATAATTCGAAGAGACTTGCAAAGATAACTCAATCATACATAAAAGAATTCAGAGAACATTCAAATATTATTCATAGATAAACTTGATCATAAACCCACAATTCATTGGATCTCGACAAACACACCACAAAAAGAGTTTACATCGAATAGATCTCCACAAGAGAGGGGGAGAACATTGTATTGAGATCTGAAAAGAGAGAAGAAGCCATCTAGATAATAACTATGGACCCGTAGGTCTGTGGTAAACTACTCAAAACTCATCAGAGGGGCAAGGATGTTGCTGTAGAAGCCCTCCGTGGTCGATTCCCCCTGCGGCAGAGTGCCAGCGAAGGCTCCAAGAAGAGATCTCGCGGATATAGAAGGTTACGGCGGTGGAAATTGTGTTTCGTGGTGCTCCTGGATTTTTTGGGGTACATAGGTATATATAGGAGGAAGAAGTATGTTGGTGGCCGCCCGAGGGGCCCACGAGATAGGGGCGCGCCCTACAGGGGGGCGGCCTCCTGTCTCGTGGCTTCCTTGGCAGCTTCTTGACTGCACTCCAAGCTCTCCGAATCACGTTCATTCCAAAAATCACGCTCCCGAAGGTTTCATTCCGTTTGGACTCCGCTTGGTATTCCTCTTCTTCGAAATACTGAAATAGGCAAAAAAACAGCAATATGGGTTGGGCCTCCGGTTAGTAGGTTAGTCCCAAAAATGATATAAATGTGTAAAATAAAGCCCATAAACATCCAAAAGGGGTAATATAATAGCATGGAACAATCAAAAATTATAGATACGTTGGAGACGTATCAAGCATCCCCAAGCTTAATTCCTGCTCGTCCTTGAGTAGGTAAATGATAAAAAGAGACTTTTTGATGTGGAATGCTACCTAGCATAATTCATAATGTATTTTTCTTTATTGTGGCATGAATGTTCAGATCCAAATGAATACAAAATAGAAGTTCATATTGACATAAGAAATAGTAATACTTCAAGCATACTAAGCAAAGTAATCATGTCTTCTCAAAATAACATGGCTAAAGAAAGTTATCCCTACAAAATCATATAGTCTGTTTGTTGCTCTATCTTCATCACACAAAGTATTTAATCATGCACAACCCTGATGACAAGCCAGGCAATTGTTTCATACTTTAATAATCTCAAACCCTTTCAACTTTCACGCAATACATGAGCGTCGGCCATGGACATAGCACTATATGTGGAATAGAATTGTGGTTGTGGAGAAGACAAAAAGGAGAAGATAGTCTCACACCAACTAGGCGTATCAACGGGCTATGGAGATGCCCATTAATAGATATCAATGTGAGTGAGTAGGGATTGCCATGCAACAGATGCACTAGAGCTATAAATATATGAAAGATCAACAAAAGAAACTAAATGGGTGTGCATCCAACTCGCTTGCTCACGAAGACCTAGGGCACTTTTGAGGAAGCCCATCATTGGAATATACAAGCCAAGTTCTATAATGAAAAATTCCCACTAGTATATGAAAGTGACAACATATGAAACTCTCTATTATGAAGATCATGGTGCTACTTTAAAGCACAAGTGTGGAAAAAGATATAGTAGCATTGTCCCTTCTCTACTTTTTTTTCTTTTTCTTTTTTTTTTCTTTTTCCTTTTTTGTGGCCTTTCCCTTTTTTTCTTTTTTTGGCCTTTCTCATTTTTTTCTTCTTTTTTTTTCTTTTTGTAAAGTCCGAAGTCTCATCCCGACTTGTGGGGGAATCATAGCCTTCATCATCCTTTCCTAACTAGGACAATGCTCTAATAATGAAGATCATCACACTTTTATGGATTTACAACTCAAAGCTAGAACAAGATATGACTCTATATGAATGCCTCCGACGGTGTACCGGGATATGCAATGAATCAAGAGCGACATGTATGAAGATTATGAAGGTGGCCTTGCCACAAATACGATGTTAACTACATGATCATGCAAAAAGCAATATGACAAAAGTAATGTGTGTCATATGAACGGAACGATGGAAAGTTGCATGGCAATACATCTCGGAATGGCTATGGAAATGCCATAATAGGTAGGTATGGTGGCTGTTTTGAGGAAGGTATATGGTGGGTGTATGGTACCAGTGAAAGGTGCGCGGCACAAGAGAGGCTAGCAATAATGGAAGGGTGATGTGCGTATAATCCATGGACTCAACATTAGTCAAAAGAACTGATGCACTTGTTGCAAAAATCTAGAAGTCATCAAAAACCAAAGCACTAGCGCATCCTCCTAGGGGGTAGATTGGTAGGAAAAGACCATCGCTCATCCCCGACCGCCACTCATAAAGAAGACAATCAATAAATAAAATTGTGCTCCAACTTCATCACAAAGCGGTTCACCATACGTGCATGCTACGGGAATCACAAACTTCAACACAAGCATTCTTTAAATTCATAATCACCCAACTAGCATAACTTTAATATCACTACCTCCATATCTCAAAACAATTATCAAGCATCAAATTGATCATAGCATCCAATTCACTTCCTATGATAGTTTTTATTATACCCAACTTGGATGCTCATCATTCTAGGAACAACTTTATGATCATAGCAAAAACCATGTTGTTCTAAAAGACTCTCAAAATAATATAAGTGAAGCATGAGAGACTAGCAATTTCTTCAAAATTAAGACACCACCATGCTGTTCTAAAAGACTCTCAAAATGATATAAGTGAAGCACTAGAGCAAAAACTATCAAGCTCAAAAGATATAAGTGAAGCACATAGAGTATTCTAGCAAATTATAATCAAATAGGCTTCTCCCAAAAGGTATGTACAGAAAGGATGATTGTGGCAAACTAAAAATCAAAGACTAATTTAATACACGACGCTCCAAGCAAAACACATATCATGTGGTGAATAAAAATATAGCTCCAAGTAAAGTCACCAATGAACGAAGACGAAAGAGGGGATGCCTTCCCGGGGCATCCCCAAGCTTAGGCTTTTGGCTATTCTTGAATATCTTAGGGTGCCTTGGGCATCCCCAAGCTTAGGATCTTGCCACCCTTTATTCCATAGTCCATAAAAGCTTTACCCAAAACTTGAAAACTTCACAACACAAAACTCAACAGGAAATCTTATAAGCTCTGTTAGTGAAAGAAAACAAAACCACCACATAAGGTACTGTAATGAACTCATTCTTTATTTAATTTTGTGTTAATCCTACTTTATTCCAACTTCCTTATGGTTTATAAACTAATTTACTAGCCATAGATGCATTGAAATAAGCAAACAACACACGAAAAACAGAATCTGTCAAAAACAGAACAGTATGTAGCAATCTGTAACTAAAGCAAACTTATGGAACTCTAAACATCCTACCAAAATAGGAAGTCCTGGAAAATTTTGTTTACTGAACGGCAGCAAAAAGAATCAACGCAAAAGCACGTTCCTGTGATTTAACAAAATTATATTCGTGTGCGTAACGTTTCTATTTTTCAGCAGAATCAAATCAACTATCATCGTAGGTTATCCTATAGGTTCTACTTGGCACAAACACTAATTAAAAGATAAAAACACATCTAAACAGAAGATAGATGCAAGATTTATTACTAAACAGGAGCAAAAACAAAAAACATAAAGAAAATTGGGTTGCCTCCCAACTAACGCTATCGTTTAACGCCCCTAGCTAGGCATAAAAAGCGAAGATAGATCTAACGAGTGCCATCTTTGGCACTAAATTCATAAGTAGCACGCATGATAGATTCATAAGGTAATTTGACTTTCTTTCTTAGAAAGTGCTCCATGCCTTTCTTTAAGGGAAATTGGAATCTAATGTTCCCTTCCTTCATATCAATAATCGCACCAATCGTTCTAAGGAAAGGTCTACCAGTAATAATAGGCCAAGAAAGATTACAATCTATATCAAGAACGATAAAATCTACGGGCACCAAACTTCTATTTGCAACAATAAGAACATCATTGATCCTCCCCATAGGCTTTTTAATGGTGGAATCCGCAAGGTGCAAATTTAAAGAGCAATCATCAAGATCATTGAAACCTAGAATATCACATAAAGTTTTCGGAATCGTGGAAACACTAGCACCCAAATCACACAAAGCAAAACACTCATAATCTTTAATTCTAATATTTATAGTAGGTTCCCACTCATCATTAAGTTTTCTAGGTATAGAAACTTCCAAATTAAGTTTTTCATCATAAGATTGCATCAAGGCATCAACAATATGTTTGGTAAAAGTTTTGTTTTGACTATAAGCATGAGGAGAATTAACAACGGATTGCAACAAGGAAATACAACCTTTTAAAGAACAATTATCATAATCAAATTCCTTGAAATCCGAGATAGTAGGTTCAATGTTTTTAGAGGTTGAGGATTCCCAATCTCACTTTTACCAAATTTAGCATCAAGATCTAAAGACTTCGAATTCTTGGGACGCCTTCTAGGCAAAGTTGATTCATCATCAGTCCCATAATCATCAAAATTCGTATTGCAAAACATAGATCTAATAGGAGACGCATCAATAACTTTAAGATCCTCATCATTATTTTCACGGAAACTAGAAGAGCACGCTTTTATAAAGCTATCTTTCTTAGCACGCAATCTAGAGGTTCTTTCCTTACACTCATAAATGGAAATTCTCATTACTTTGAGGGACTCATTGATATCATGCTTAGGAGGAGAAGGTCTAAGTTTAAGAGAATCAACATCAAGCGAAAGTCTATCAACGTTCCTAGTCAAATCATCATTTTTGAGCAATTTTTCTTCAAGCAAAGCATTAAAATTCTTTTGAGAAATCATAAATTCTTTCACACTATTCTCAAAATCATAGGGCATCTTATTAAAATTACCATAAGAATTATTGTAAGAATTTCCATAATTATTAGAGGAATTACTAGGGAACGTTTTAGCATTAAAGTTTCCTCTATAAGCATTGTTTCCAAAACTATTCCTACCAACAAAATTCACATCCATAGATTCATTATTATTCTCAATCAAAGAAGACAAAGGCATATCATTGGGATCAAGAGGAGTATTTTTAGTAGCAAACATCTTCATAAGTTCATCCATCTTTCCACTCAAAACATTGATTTCGTCTATTGCATGCACTTTTTTACTAGAAGATCTTTCGGTGTGCCATTGAGAATAATTAGCCATAATATTATCAAGAAGTTTTGTAGCATCTCCTAATGTGATTTCCATAAACATGCCTCCCGCGGCCGAATCTAAGAGATTTCTAGAAGCAAAGTTCAAACAGGCATAGAAATTTTGTATGATCATCCATAAATTCAAACCATGAGTAGGGCAATTGTGAAGCATCAATTTCATTCTTTCCCAAGATTGGGCAACATGCTCATGATCAAGTTGTTTAAAATTCATAATATCGTTCCTAAGAGTGATGATCTTAGCGGGAGGAACATACTTAGAGATAAAAGCATCTTTGCACTTGTTCCAAGAATCAGTACTATTTTTAGGCAAAGACAAAAACCAAACTTTAGCACGATCTCTAAGTGAAAACGGAAATAAATTCAATTTGACAATATTGTTATCCGTATCTTTCTTCTTTTGCATATCACACAAATCAACAAAATTGTTTAGATGAGTAGCGGCATCTTCACTAGGAAGGCCGGCGAATTGATCTTTCATAAAAAGATTCAGCAAAGCGGTATTGATTTCACAAGACTCAACATCATTATTATTGGTATTCGAGAAATCACACAATTTGGTATTATCTTGTGCCATGGCAACAAGTAATCCAACACACAAGAGAGCAAAGAAAACGGCAAGCGAAAAAGAGAGGAGGAGATTGGGAAAGAGAGGGCGAATAAAACGGCAAGGGTGAAGTGGGGAGAGGAAAACGAGAGGCAAATGGCAAATAATGTAAATGCGAGGGAGATGGATTTGTGATGGGTACTTGGTATGTCTTGACTTGAGCGAAGACCTCCCCGGCAACGGCGCCAGAAATCCTTCTTGCTATGTCTTGAGCAATCATACATAAAAGAATTCAGAGAACATTCAAATATTATTCATAGATAAACTTGATCATAAACCCACAATTCATCGGATCTCGACAAACACACCGCAAAAAGAGTTTACATCGAATAGATCTCCACAAGAGAGGGGGAGAACATTGTATTGAGATCCAAAAAGAGAGAAGAAGCCATCTAGATAATAACTATGGACCCGTAGGTCTGTGGTAAACTACTCAAAACTCATCAGAGGGGCAAGGATGTTGCTGTAGAAGCCCTCCGTGGTCGATTCCCCCTCCGGCAGAGTGTTGGCGAAGGCTCCAAGATGAGATCTCACGGATACAGAAGGTTACGGCGGTGGAAATTGTGTTTCGTGGTGCTCCTGGATGTTTTCGGGGTAGGCAGCTATATATAGGAGGAAGAAGTACGTCGGTGGCCGCCCGAGGGGCCCACGAGATAGGGGGCGCGCCCTACAGGGGGGGCGCGGCCTCTTGTCTCGTGGCTTCCTCGGCAGCTTCTTGACTTGCACTCCAAGCTCTCCGGATCACGTTCGTTCCAAAAATCACGCTCCCGAAGGTTTCATTCCGGTTGGACTCCGTTTGATATTCCTTTTCTTCGAAATACTGAAATAGGCAAAAAATAGCAATATGGGTTGGGCCTCCGGTTAGTAGGTTAGTCCCAAAAATGATATAAATGTGTAAAATAAAGCCCATAAACATCCAAAAGGGGTTATATAATAGCATGGAACAATCAAAAATTATAGATACGTTTGAGACGTATCAGAGGCTCAGTAAAAATTGAAGGGAAGGGGAATAGTGAAATGCCTCTATTGTCTACCTATATTACACTCAAAATGCAATTGCTCACGCCCGCGTCACACCTGACCCTCAAGTAAAAACAAACACGCAAGCGTTCATTGCCCTGCCCGCTTGCATCTCCTCTCCCCTTTCCCTCTACCTCGATCCCTTGCCTACAGCCCTAGGGTTCCTCCAGCGAGCCGTCGCCTCTTGTCCCATCTGTCCTGGTCCTTGATGATGCTCTGTCCAGCTAGGCTACATGGCCGACAGGTAGGGGAAAATCTCCCCGGCTGCTCCTCCCTCTGGCGCCGCCCCTCATTCTCATGGTCTCCAGTAGCTGCTCCACTGTGGTCCGTCCAATGCACTACTCCGGCGGGCGCCGCAAAACTATGGCTGATGCCACATTGCAGCAGAAGGCACCTTATTCCCCCTCCCCTCCTCTCAGGCCGTGCCCTTGAGGTGTTGTTGAAGGATGAGCTCATCCAACAAGGTGAGGATCTCCTCTGATTTTTTGCCAAATTTTCATTCTGATCCACTATACGATGAATTGCTATGAGCTGCTTCTGCTGCTGCTATATGATGCATTGCTATGAGCTGCTCCCACTGCTGCTATATGATGAATTGCTATGAGTTGCTGCTGCTATATGATGAATTGCTATGAGCTGCTGCTGCTGCTATATGATGAGTTGCTATAAGCTTCTCCCGCTGTTGTTGTAAGATGAATTGCTATGAGCAGCTCCTACTGCTGCTATATGATGAATTGCTATGAGCTGCTCCTGCTGCTGCTATATGATGAATTGCTATGAGATGCTGCTGGTATATGATGAATTGCACACTGCTACTGTTGTATGATGAGTTGCTATGAGCTGCTACTGCTGCTGCTATATGATGCTTTCAGGTGGTGCTGCTATATGATAATAAGCCACTTGGACCATCGAATTTCAATAAATAATTGTTCTTCATTTAAATGTGGGTCATGCATTCTTTGTTTAAATTAGGCAATGGGATCTCTATGGAAGACATTGACCAAAGTAGATTGTGCCAAGTAGATGGTATCTTTGTATTTGCATTTTGAACAAATAGTGATGGCCTGTTTTCCTATCATATTAATTACTGCACTGGGTTCAATTTGTGATGTTTGCAAGTCAAATTATTTTTCATATGTGCAGCAAAATGAAAATATATAATGCAATCTAGACTTTTCACTGATCATATCAAAGATAAGCTGAAAAGGAAGGCAATGAAAAGAACTGGCTGGCTTATTACCTGGAGCTTATATTCACAGGTGCCTATTTTCTTAGGATAACTCGTAATAACTGTCCCTAAGAAACTTGGCCAATAGATCTGACATACAAATAACATGTCACGATGATTGCAATGGAGGAGTGACCTACCATAGCACACTGTATAGGCTCACTGCTGCCTCTCGTTTTTTTGTGATGTTCCATGATATTGCCACATACATCTTGTACTTTTTCATTGTGTAACCCTATCTGCAAGTTGACACGGCTAATTTCAGACATCTCTACATGATAATACATTGCATATCCCTTGTGCATATTTAAACCGCCTATTAATGATCGTGTGCGTAGCATAAACTAGCCATGACTCTGTGTGCTGGACTAGCAGGCACTCTAAGGGAGCCTTATGTAGTGCACTAGAATTCCTACATGCCACCTATGATTTTGTGTAATGTACTGCCTCTATTCCTAAATATATGTCTTTGTAGAGATTCCAGTATGGACCACATACAGATGTATATAGATGCATTTTCGAGTGTAGATTCACTCATTTTGCTCCGTATGTAGCCTATAGTGGAATCTCTAGAAAGACTTATATTTAGGAATAGAGGTACAAGGTAGTATCATGTATGACATCTACATATCTAATTTAGCAGCCAGTAGTAGAAATCATTGTCTGCACAAAGGGATTACTGGTCGACAAACCTAGCAAAGCACGCTGGCAGGCACACAACAATACAAGAGAGAGAAAGATGCACTTACAAGATCATAGCAATGCCTCAGCCCAGGATCTTGGTTGGCCAAGCTGTTAGATCCAGAAGAAACATCATCCTTGTAGTTTTTGCCAGTTGCAAAAAGGTAACAATGACCTGTTAGTATATTTGAAGTACATCGGGCAGGTGATGCTGGACGGGTTTAAAGGTGACAAGTACCTAGGCCGTGGCGCATGGTTGGCATGTTGCCAGACGGTGGGAATCATGTTAGAAACGTCAAGGGTGATGATGCTGCGCTGGCTGTCGGGGTCCGGTAAGGAGATCTAGAACCGTCGAGTAGGGTGTTTGTGGAGCGACTCCGATAGGGTGGACTACGGTGTGGGCGAAGCGGATCTGTGGCCGTGGACGAGGGCGTCGGTGAAGCTACTCCGGTGGTTGGGTTAAGGATGGTGTCGATGATGCAGATCTGCGGCCGTGGACGGGGCGTCAAAAGCTGCTCCGGTAGGTTGGATGAGGGTGCGACGAAGCGGATCTGTGGCCATGGACTTGTGAGTTCGCAAAGCGGCCCCGATAGGGTTGAGAATGGTATAGGCGAAGCTACTCCAGTAGGGTTGACGATGGTGTCAGCGAAGCGGCTCCGGTAGGGTTGAGGAATGTGTCAGCAAAGAGGATCAAAGGCCATTGATACATCTCCGTCATATCTATAATTTTTGATTGTTCCATGCCAATATTCTACAACTTTCATATACTTTTGGCAACTTTTTATACTATTTTGGGACTAACATATTGATCCAGTGCCTAGTGCTAGTTCCTGTTTGTTGCATGTTTTATGTTTCGCAGAAACCCCATATCAAACGGAGTCCAAACGGATAAAAATGGGCAGAGAATATTTTTGGAATATTTATGATTTTTGGGAAGAAGAATCAACGCGAGACGGTGCACGAGGGGTACACAAGGCAGGGGGCGCGCCCCAGGGGGTGGGGGCGCCCCTGACCCTCGTGGGCACCCTGTTGGGGATATAACTATTTGTGTAAGCCGCCCAGGAGGGGCCGGGTTACGCAAAGAAGACTTACCAGAGAGAAGCCCAAGACCAAAGCATGAAGATGGCGGTTCATAGAGGGCTTAAGGCCCACAGGCGACTTAAGGCCCGTTGTAATAAACCGCCACAGTAATATGACTTGTAGCATAAGGTAGACTTAACTAGTCACCGAGCCGGACACTGTTTATAAGCCGGCCGGGACTCTGTAAGCCGCAGGACGTCAACCCATGTATATAAGGGGACGACCTGCTGGCGGCTTAGGGCAAGAAACAACTCATCGAGAGCCGGGCATAGCGTATCTCACTCCCTGGTCATCGAAACATCAATACCAACCCAACTAGATGTAGGCCTTACCTTCACCGTAAGGGGCCGAACTAGTATAAAACCTCTCGTGTCCCTTGTCCCGATTAACCCCTTCAAGCTTCCTAGTTGCAATGGCTCCACAACTAAGTCCTTTCACGAGGACATCTGACGTGACAATTCCACGACAGTTGGCGCCCACCGTGGGGCCAGCGCACGGTGGATTTGAGTTCTTGAAGGGCAACTTCGAAGGGCTCAAGGGATACGCAGTGGGCCGGATGACCAAGAGTCGTCACGGCAAGATCTACATCAACGATGAAGGCTGGGGCCCTGACGCCGGCTCAATTGAGTACGGGTACCGGGTCCCCTTCGGAGGGATCCACGTCTTCATCTGTCGGATTGGTGAGTCGGGACCTGAGCCGGACAATTGCACCGACCTCGTCGAGACGGCTCAGCGTGCGAAACCCGCCCGGGCTCAACCCGGCATGAAGCGTGTCTTTGTGGGCTGCGTCCACAGAGAAGAGCTTTCTGAAGGACCTGAGATGGTGGTGAGATGGCCGTCCACTCTGACGGTGATTCGTCCGCCGGTTCAACAGATTCGCTGTATCAAGTACAAGATGGCGTGCTCGGGGGCTGTTCCGATGGCTTCAGTATTCCGGACCCCTGTGAGTCGCAGAATTGGGCAGGAGTCTTCATGGCTGGGACTTAATCCGGCCAAAACTCTACAGCCGCTGCTGCAATTACGTCCGGGATAGGAGCAGCCGGGGTAGGAGGCTCTATGCGCCCGCCGGCTCAAGTGCTGATATATCTCATGGATAAGCTTACAGCCCTGTTAACTGCCACGGTTATCCCTGCGAACAAAGATGAGCATGACGCGGAGGTGGCACGGGTGCGTGAGGAGATAGCTCAGGCCAAGGAGGCCTTGGTAGCTGAGGATACTAGACTAGCTACAGAGCGGGCGGCTCTCGACGCCCGGGCACAACGGTTGCAGTCAGAAGCTTACCAGCTCACGATGAGCTTAAACGCATCCAATGAGGTAATGAGGAGGTGGCACCAGAAAACCCAATCCCGTTTACCTCCGAATTATGACCCTCGGGTTCTTTTCGCTACACCCAGAGCCGGCCCAAGTAACCCGCCGGATGCCAATCAGTTTATGACAGCCGGAGCAGGAGGACCGACTCAGCCTCGAGAGATGCTGCCTCCTCATGTGAGCATGGCACCACTGCGTTATGTGTCGATACCGGAGGGTCACTTTTCCAACCCCATGGAGAATTTAATCGCAGCATCAGCGCGTCTGGTGGCTCTCCCAGTGGACGGTGATGATCCAACAACGGTGGAGACCCGGAGGATCAGGGAACTTGTCCAGACGGCCCTGGCTCAGCAAGAGACATATTCTTATAGCTGGGATAGGATTCATTCAACTCCTCCGCCTTCGTTAGCACCGCCTCGTCAGAACCGGAGCCCGAGTTACAGCAAGCACATGGGGTCCGAAGCTTTATCAAGCAACGCCCAACGCCGTGACCAACATGGTGGCTATAACCCGGTGCAAGAACGAGTACGTCGGGAGAACGAGCGGGCGGCTCAGCTGGCGGTTCAACAGGTGGTTCATCAGAATATTCCAGAGTATCCAACGACTTCTGTTGAGACGGGAGTAGCCACCAGAACCGGTGGTGTTCTTGTTTGGTACCGGCTTTGCGCAATGTGCGCCTGCCCAAGGACTTCAAGGGACCTCGAAAAGTGCCAAATTACACGGCCGACTTACAGCCTGGAGCATGTATTGAGAGTTATGAGATGGCCATGGAGCTGTTGGAAGTCGGTGATGCGGCCATGGCTAAATATTTCACCATGATGTTAGATGGAACGACCCGGTCTTGGTTAAAAAGCTTACCACCCAATTCCATTGGTTCGTGGGAGGAGTTAAAATCCCGTTTCATCCAGAACTTCAAGGACACCTGTAAGCAATCTATGTCGATCGTGGACTTGACGAATTGTAAGCAGGGGGAGGGTGAATCCACCACCCATTGGGTACGCCAGGTCAAGGAGATAATTCATTCATCTGATAAGATGGATGCCGGCTCTGTAGTCCTCATGTTGGAGAAAAATTGCAGCTTTGAGCCGCTGAGGCAGAAACTGGGGTGCCTTAAGCGTGACTACAAGGATATGGGTATGCTAATGGCGGCTTTAGTCAAATATGCCGATTCTGATAGTACCAAGGATCCCGCGTCTGACGATGAGAAGACAGGGAAGGGAAAAAGGAACGACAATGGAAAGGGTCAACAGCAAAACCTGGTGAATCAAAGCGGCAATAAGCGTAAGGCGGACGGCAACCCGGAGTTTGTAGCCAACGCTAATGCACAGGATAACAATCAGAGACGTAAGGGTAAGTGGCCTTGATCCGGCGGGTCAGGCCCATCTCTTGAGCAGCTACTCAATGAGCCCTGTCCGAAACACGGCACCCAGGAGCACCCCGCTACACACCTGTGGAAAGATTGCGCGATCATGAAGGCGTTTAAAAATTCCAATACCTTTGATGGTAGTCATGGATCTGGCGGCGGTTCAGGGGCTGGCGGCTTTCATGGCCCGGGCGGCGGTTCAAACTCCGGTTTTCAGGGATAGCCGGGTGGAAATAATCAGCAGCAATCCGGTCAGGGAGGACAACAGCAGCAGTAGTCGGGTTATCAAAGCCATCCGAAACAGTTGAGTGGTGGGCAGTACCATGTGTTTACCACTAGCTTATGCAAACATGACTAGAAGGTTCATAAGAGGGCCGTAAATTCGATTCAGCTGGCAATTCCTCATTATTTGAGATGGTCAGAGCAACCCATTATATGGAGCAGAGAGGATCACCCTCCACGAGTCGATAGTCCGGATCAGTTAGCCTTGGTGGTAGCACCCCAGGTTGGTGGATATAAATTCACTAAGGTAGTCATGGACGGAGGTAGCAGCATCAATATCCTCTACTACGAGACTTTTCAGCGCATGGGGTTGACTGAGAAGAATTTGAGAACATCCAACACTGTTTTCCATGGGGTGGTTCCAGGCAAGTCGGCTTACCCAGTTAGTAAGATTGAATTGGAAGTGGCCTTTGGAGATGAGTATGATTCCAGGGCTGAGAAATTGACGTTTGAAGTGGTTAAAATCAGAAGTCCATATCACGCTTTATTTGGGCGACCGGCTTATGCTAAGTTCATGGCACGGCCGTGTTACGTTTACTTACAGCTCAAGATGCCGGGTTACAAGGGCACCATCACTATGCATGGGAGTCTAAAGGTGGCCTTGGAATGTGAAGAAGGCGACGCGGCTTACGCTGAGACTGCATGTGCCGCGGAGGATCTCAAATTCTATCAAGACAATGTTGACCCGGCGGATATGACCTCCCTCAAGAAACCAACTACTAAGCATGACCCGGCGTTGAAGTTTAAATCGGCCGCTGAGACAAAGCTTGTTGACTTTACCCCAGGAGACGCCTCTAAGCAGTTCAGTATTAGTGCCAATTTGGATCCTAAATAGGAAAGCGCGCTCATCGAGTTCATCCGTGAGAACCGGGACATCTTTGCATGGAAACCTTCTGACATGCCGGGTGTACCGAGCGAACTCGCTGAGCACACTCTCAATATTGATCCAAAGTATAAGCCGGTCAGGCAGTTTCTCCGACGGTTCAATGAAGAGAGACGGAAAGCTATTGGGGAAGAGGTCGCCCGGCTCTTAGCGGCCGGGTTTATTGTTGAAGTTTTTCACCCGGAGTGGTTGGCTAACCCGGTGTTAGTACTCAAGAAGAATGGCACTTGGCGGATGTGTGTGGATTACACGGACTTAAACAAGGCTTGTCCGGCTCATACCTTTGCTCTCCCCCGTATTGATCAAATCATTGATACTACGGCGGGTTGTGAACGTTTGAGCTTCTTGGATGCTTACTCTAGTTATCATCAGATCAAGATGGCAGTTAAGGACCAGGAGAAGACAGCTTTCATCACTCCGTTTGGGGCCTTCTGTTATGTATCTATGCCGTTTGGACTCAAGAGTGCCCAGGCAACTTATCAGCGATGTGTACAGAACTGTTTGCATGATCAAATTGGGCATAATGTTCATGCTTATGTGGATGACATCGTGGTGAAGTCCAGAGAAAAGGAAACCTTGATATCTGACTTGAGAGAGACCTTTGACAATCTCCGAGTTTACAAGATGATGCTTAACCCGGCCAAGTGGGTGTTTGGTGTACCTGCGGGCAAGCTCTTGGGTTTTCTGGTGTCAAACAGAGGCATTGAAGCTAATCTGGAGAAGATCAAGGTGATTACCTCTCTGGCTAAGCCGGCGTGTATCAATGATGTTCAGCGCCTGGCGGGTCGTGTTGCCGCTTTAAGCCGGTTCATAAGCCGGTTAGGGGAGAAGGCCTTACCGCTATATCAGATGATGAAGAAAACAGACACCTTCGTTTGGAGTGATGCTGCTAACACTGCCTTTGAAGATTTAAAGAGACAGTTGTCTGAGCCACCGGTTCTTGCGGCTCCCATTGATAGAGAGCCGCTGTTATTATATGTGGCTGCTAACTCGCGGGCCGTCAGTGTTGCCATTGTGGTGGAGCATAAGGAGGCAGGTAAGGAGCACCTGGTTCAACGGCCGGTTTACTACGTCAGCGAGGTGCTCATTGAGTCTAAACAAAGATATCCACATTGGCAGAAACTTGTTTATGGTGTGTTCATGGCAAACTGGAAGCTGAAGCAGTACTTCCAAAGTCAACCTATAACGATGGTAAGTTCAGCCCCTCTGGGAGACATCATTCAGAACAGGGAGGCCACAGGACGAATCGCTAAGTGGGCTATTGAGCTTGGGCCCTATGGTTTGAAGTATATGCCCCGTACTGCTATCAAATCTCAAGCCTTGGTCGACTTTATCAATGATTGGACAGAGTTGCAGGCACCTGAGGAGAAGTCTGATAATACGTATTGGACTATTCACTTTGATGGGTCCAGGCAGTTAGAAGGCTCAGGGGCTGGAGTTAATTTAACTTCCCCTCAAGGTGACAAATTTCGCTATGTGCTCCGGCTCATGTTTCCATGTACTAACAATGCAGCTGAATACGAGGCTTTGCTCCATGGTCTTCGGATGGCCAAGGAGATGAATTTGAGCTGGGTAAGGTGTTTGGGCGACTCAGATCTCGTGGCTCAACAGGTCTCAGACAAGTGGGATTCTAAAGATCCCCTTATTGCGGCTTACCGTCGTGAAGTAGATGTTGTAGCTGGGCACTTCAAAGGGTATCAAGTGGAGCACATTGATAGAAGGAAGAATGAGGCAGCTGATGCGTTAAGCCGGTTGGGATCTCAGCGTAAGCCGATGCCACCTAACACCTTTCTTGATGTTTTGCATAATCCTTCTGTCAAGGTACCTACAGAGGAAGAGCTAGCAGTGCCAGACCCGGAGGCACAGTTGGTGGCCTCGCTTCACGTCGTCCCAGATTGGACATTGCGATACTTGGCTTATATGACCCGGGGAGAGCTGCCTGAGGATGAGACCTTGGCGAGACAAATTGACAGGCGGTCCAAATCCATGACAATTGTTAATGGCGAGTTACATCACCTCAGTGTCACAAGGGCATTCCAGCGTTGTGTGTTACCTGCGGAGGGTCAAGAGATACTTCGAGAGATCCATGAAGGAGATTGCGGTCATCATGCCGGCTCAAAGTCTCTGGTGGCCAAGGCTTTCCGTCATGGTTTCTACTGGCTCACGGCTCATGCTGATGCAGAGGATCTGGTCAGTAAATGTGACGGTTGTCAGAAGTTCTCACGATGTGCTCATGTGCCGGCTCAAGAATTAAGGATGATCCAAATTACTTGGCCGTTCGCAGTCTGGGGGCTTGACATGGTTGGACCCTTCAAAAGGTCTAAGGATAAAAAGACACATCTCCTGGTGGCAGTAGATAAGTTTACAAAGTGGGTTGAGGCGGAGCCGGTCAGTAAGTGGGATGCGGCCATAGCAGTCCAGTTCATGAAAAAGGTGATCTTTCATTTTGGTTTCCCACACAGCATTATAACTGATAATGGTACTAATCTTTCCAAGGGAGCCATGGAAGAGTTCTGTCAACGAGAACATATTCGGCTTGATGTTTCGGTTGTTTCTCATCCTCAATCCAATGGTCAAGCAGAAAGAGCTAATCAAGAGATACTGAATGGTATTAAGCCCCGGCTTTTTGTCCCCTTAAAACAGACTCCGGGTTGCTGGGTGGAGGAGTTACCCTCTGTATTATAGAGCATCAATACTACGCCTAACAGATCTACGGGTTACACACCTTTTTTCATGGTCTATGGAGCAGAGGCAGTTCTACCAAGTGACATCCGACACGACTCACCCTGTGTGGCGGCTTATGTTGAGGCGGACAACGAAAAGGCTCGTCAGGAGGCACTGGACTTTTTGGATGAGGAGCGAGACTTGGCAATAGCCCGCTCAGCGATTTACCAGCAAGACCTGCGCCGTTATCACAGCCGCCGGGTCAAGAGCAGAACCTTTCAGGAAGATGATTTGGTGCTCCGGCTCATCGAGGATCAATCTGACATGCACAAGCTATCTCCGCCTTGGGAAGGACCCTTTGTGGTCAGCAAGAATCTGAACAACGGGTCATACTACCTCATTGATATTCGAGAGCGCAAGGACTCATGTAAGTCAGAGGAGGAGACCCGCCGGCCGTGGAATATAGCCCATCTTCGGCCTTATACTTGAGCCACCGGCTCTTAAGATGTATATACTTTTGACGATGTACATATTATATAAAGAAATAAAGCAGGACCCCTGTCCTTTTTTCCTATAAAGAATGTTTGTATGTCTTGTTTATCAGGTGGTGGACACTACCAACAGGGAGCGGATCATATCTAAATCCGGCTTTCCCTTTGGCCCGGCTTATGATCATATCTGAATCTAGCCACGATCACTTGGGGGCTTCCTGTTCAAACATAGGTCGTATTCGAACCAAAGAGAACATAGCTGTCGATACCCGTTTGATCGGCATACTGCCAAACCCACTTGGGGCTTCTTGATCATATTTGAATCATAGCTTAACCCCTCTGGGTATGACGTGGATCGTATTTGAATCAGCATCATTAAACAACTCTTATGGTCACTTGGGGGCTTCCTATTCAAACATAGGTCGTACTCGAACCAAAGAGAACATAGCTGTCGATACCCATTTGATCGGCATCGCCAAGCCACTAGGGGCTATATGATCGTATCTGAATCTTAGCTTAACCCCTTTGGAACAGTTTACTGATCGTATTCGAATCAGAAGCCTGTAAATGTTGGTTATTATCCATTACAAGCATAAATTATTTTGACTATCCTAAGACCTTGTGAAAGGCATTATGTGATGTTCTCTGTCCTTTCCGGTTTAATATTGGTCACACCGGCTTGTTAAATACCAGGTGAGCATCATATCAGCAGGAAAGAGTATCAAGCGGATCGCAGGTATGTCATCATGGTTATGTTTAAACAACTATAGTCGTAAACCGGCTCATATATGGTATCTTTGGTTCGTATTCCGGGTTGTCAATACTTTATGGGACCCCCGGTGCAATAAACCGCCAAGGGAATTTTTGTTTGTTTTTATGTGCAGGATAAGGTAAGCAAATTTAAAACGCCAAGGGCGTAAACAATCAACATAAGCCAGAAGTATATAGAAACGGCGGCTTACGAAAATGTTAAGCGCTAGGAATATGCGCAAAGGCATGACAAGCATGGAGAAGTTTTTCTATCCTTTTACAAGACTCCCTGAGTCTGAACAAATGAAGCATTGTTTTTCTCATGACGCTTTACTCCTTTGGTGGGCTTGAAGACTCCGGGTTATCCTTCTCCGCCTCTCCGTTGGCTGTTTTGTCCTGGAAAGTTGACGAGGCCCAGTCAATGCCGCTCAAAGCATCAAACTCAGCTTCATCGTCTATTAAATTGGTTGGGTCCACTTCAGGGGCAAAGGTATGCTTACGAGTGGGAGGGATCAGGCTGACTTCATCATATGGAACGTTTGGAATTCTCCGGTTCTCACTATCATAGCCCGGAGAATACTTGGTGAGGTCGGTATCGTTCCCAATAAGGGTTGCCACGGGACGTATAACTTTGACACAGGCGATGAAGTCCTGATCATCAAATGCAGTACCGTCCTCTTTCTAACTGGGATATCCAAGAGCAAGGTCGGCCGGGTCTAGCTCTGGAAGCCATGCTTTTGCCCAGCTCAATGCGGCTACGGCTCCGGCTCTTGCGGATGCCCGCCTTAAATCCTGAATTCGCTGCGGTAGCACAGCGAGATGCTTCAGCACGTCTTGTAAGAGGCAGGGAGGGGTGTTTGATAAGGCTACAACGGCCAAGGCATGTTGTGACCCGGAGTACAGCTGTTCCACTAAGGTGTAAACTGCTTTAAGCTTGATCAATATGTTTTGCTTAAGGTTGGTACTCCTAGGGCCTGTGTGTGCACAAGCATAATAGTCAGCCGGGAGTAATTATTACAATAGTCATTGTAAGGTTACAATGTTTGAGGTTTTGCACAGTAAATTACCGAAGATGGCTGAGACCATTTGAGATATCTGTCGTTTTAAGTCGAACAGCTCGGTTGTTGCCTTTGCAAGAGATGCTTCTGCTGTCTCGGCTCGCGTCACTAGTGAAGCCTTCTCATCAGCCCAAGCTTTCTTCTCCGACTCAAAATTTTTCTTCAACTTCTGATTTTCAAAGACGCTGAATTCAAATTTCGAGTTGGCCTTCTGAGTTTCAAGTTCTTGAGTTTCCAAACGACTCTTTAGGACAGCAAGCTCCAATTCAAATTGACTTATGGTGGCCTGCATTGACACCACGTTATGGTAAGGATCACGGTAAGGTAACATTCAAGTCCCAAGAACTTTACAAGTAAAGATACTTGGCACTTGGGGGCTAATGTATGCTGAAGAATTTTAAACCTATCATACCGGGTCACACATATTAAGTCTCAAGCACTTCACAAATAAAGATACTTGACCCTTGGGGGCTAATGTATATTGCAAATTTATGACTATCATGTTATAACCGGATTAAATATATTCTCTTTGAACCAGATAAACTAACAAGTAAAGCAGATTTCTAAGTCTACATCATATTTATTCATAAGCAATAGACTTGGGGGCTGGTACAGTATGTAAGATTCAGGTAAATAGTATAAGTTATACCTCAGATTTGTGTTGTATTTGTTTTACCATGTCAATTTCCAGGTCACGACTATTATGCACTTGATTCAGATAGCCTGAGAATATATCACCAATGCTTAAGTGAGTATAATCAGTAATGTCCTGCTTGGCTTTTCGGCGTTTGGCAAGTTCTTCCTTGGTAGTACATTTGGCAAGGACGGTAGGCCGCCCTGCTTCAACAAACTGAGACCTCACAATCTCAACTTTCAGGTCATTTGTCTTGACCGGGCTAGGAGTCTCTGGGTTATCAGAACTGTTGAGAGTATCTTCGGCGGGCGGATCAGAGGTTGGCACTGGAATATCAGAAGCCAGTTCAGGCGGCGGCTGATGGGTAGAGTTGTATGGAGCAGACGTATTAATCACCGGTTCAGTTACAATCGGGTCTTGGGACGGCTTATTCTTCTTTGCCCTCTTGCTGGGTTTCACTTGCATGCTGTTAACAAAGGTAGAAGGATGAATACGCAAGCATGGGTAAAGTAAAGTTCAAGGTACCTAAGATTACATTACCCGGGAGCAGTTTTGAAAGCCAGCATGTTTGATTGCATGGATTCGCCGGAAGAAGGAGAGGTATCCTGATAATTGGAGTCAGACGAATTGAGAGGTTGATGAATTAAGCCCGCTAAAGGTAAAACAGAACGTAAATCAGAGATAACCTCAGTCCGACGCTTCCTGGTTACGTCAGGTAAGCCGGAGGAGAGTTCCGCATCCTTGTTGTTCCGGGTCTGCCTCCGGTTCACAAGCTGTTGTTGCTTCAAAAGAAATTGGGGATCTTGATAAGCAAGAGCATGTGAAAATCTTACTTTCCGGGTCACCCTTCAGATCTTTTGCTTTGGCAAAGGCTCTGAGTCGGAGGAGATTATAGCTACCTCTTCATCGGCTGCTTGACTGTTCCCCGTATCCTCCTGAAGGGGTAGAATGTCAGACAGGTAATGACAAGGGAATTAAGAAAATTTAAAGATTACCTCTTCATCATCCGAAGAACTATCATCCAATTTGAGTAAGTCGGAGGCGCTGGGTTTCTTCTTCTTTGAGGTTCCCGTCATGGCGGCTTTCCTTTCGGTTTTCTTGGTCGTCTTGGCTTGTTTGGCAGCCTCATGGTCATATTCGACCTTCCAGAAGTTATCATCGGCCTGTGGAAAAGGATAAGGAATTATGAGTACCAAAAAAGGTATAATATAGCAAAGAGTATTTATTAAGATTCATAACTTACTGCAGGGGCCGGGTTCTTCTTGCAAAAAGGAAGTAAGCCGAAGGTGTTACTCGTCACAGTGCCCTCCTTCAGCAGCGACTGGGTCATAGCATCCACCACATCATCTGGTAAGTCGTCAGGACTATGGCATAACGGGTCATCCTTTTCGCCTGTGTAAGTACACATTAAGCCGGAACGGTGGCTTAATGGAAGTACTCGCCAAGTGACCTAGACTCGGACTAGATCGATGCCGTTTAAACCGTTTCCCAAGAGAGCTTTGATCTTCTTGATGGTGGGATTGAGAGGCAGACGTTCAACGGCCGTTAGTTTGTCTGTTAGCGGATGGTTGGACTCAAGGCGCAGAGCGCGAAAGCCGGGCAGAGGCTTCTCATCTGCCGGAGAAGTGTCCTGACAGTAGAACCACGTTTGGTTCCAAGATTTTGGGTGACTCGGCAGCTCAGCATAAGGAAATAGGCAGTCTCTCCGTCGCTGGATCGAGATGCCGCCAAGCTCAAGACTAGGCCCGTTGGCACGTTCATTTTGCTAGTTCAAGTACAAAAGTTCCCTGAACAATAGCAGACTTGGCTCCTCTCCTAGGTACACCTCGCAGAAGACTTGGAAATTGCAAATATTTGACACGGAATTGGGTCCGATGTCTTGAGGTCTAAGGTCAAAGAAATTCAAAACCTCCCTGAAGAATTTTGAGCCGGGAGGAGCAAATCCCCGGCTCATATGATTCGTAAAAATTATTACCTCCCCTTCTTTGGGTTGAGGCCTCTCTTCAGACGGGTCAGGGGCACGATAAGAGATGACCTCCTTTTTTGGCAGGTGGCCAGATTTCACGAACTCAGCCAGTTTACTCTTGGTAACTATGGATAGGACTCAATTGCAGGTCACAGGGGCCTTGGCAGCCTTAGGAGCCATGACAACAATTAGCCTATGACAAAATAAGAAGATCTGGTTCAAATTTAACCCGGAAGAAATATCTTAATTATTCAAGGTGGCGGCTTAATAAGGGGCCTAATGATAAAAGGATAACTACGCAACGGTATTTAAGCCGCCACACCTAACAAAAGCAGTTCCAACTTCTTAAGGTCATGAGGAGAAAATAAGGTTTACAGTTTTGTATCATTTATCTAAGCCGGCCACATGGACAGTTGTGTGGAAGAATATTTGACAGAAGTAGTTTTCCGGGTGATACAAACAGGTTTCATAATCTGCTATTGATATTTGAGATCAAAAAATGACACTGACAAGAAAGTTTTCTAGACCTAAAACTGATGCAGATGAAGTTCGAGAGCTCGAATGGGACCTCTGTGTAATAGAAAGGGATTTATCTACGTCCAAAGTAGGTGCAGAAAACCTACCGTATCGGTTTCTACCATCTCTAAAGATCAAGAAAAGTGGGGGTAATGGAATCCATGAAAGGGAACTGCTAAACAGCAAAGAACGCAAGAACTCGAAGGTCTTAATGTCGATCTAAGAGGCAGGAAAAAGGGGACTTACGGATGCAGGGTTGTAGCAGAAGATTGTCGCGTTACTCTGGTCAAACCAGGTTGATGCAGCGGCCGGAGTTGGTGAAGACGAGATCTGCGACGGCGGCGGCGGCAGAACTCGAGCAACAGAGAAGCAGCAAGAGGAAGAAGACGACTAGAAGGAGGAGAATGGGAAGACCAGGGTCGCGCCTATTTATAAGAAAAGGATAAGTGAGGCGGTGCGAGAAATGAGGAGATAAAATTTATTATCCAGCGGCCCTGACGCCTCGATTCTCGGGATGGTCAGTAAAGGCAAAGATCCGTTGGAGGATATGACGGAGTAAAAATAAGTTTTATTGAAGATGATGTCACGGTGATTTAACCCGGATCCAGATGATGACGTCACGGCGGGTTAAAATCTTCGCGCAAGACAAAAGACTGAAGGACAGTTCCATAAGGTATTTTAAGATTTACATGAACAGGTTCAAATCAATCTGGGGCCTAATGTTGGGGATATAACTATTTGTGTAAGCCGCCCAGGAGGGGCCAGGTTACGCAAAGAAGACTTACCAGAGAGAAGCCCAAGACCAAAGCATGAAGATGGCGGTTCATAGAGGGCTTAAGGCCCACAGTCGACTTAAGGCCCATTGTAATAAACCGCCACAGTAATATGACTTGTATCATAAGGTAGACTTAACTAGTCACTGAGCCGGACACTGTTTATAAGCCGGCCGGGACTCTGTAAGCCGCAGGGCGTCAACCCGTGTATATAAGGGGACAACGTACTGGCGGCTTAGGGCAAGAAACAACTCATCGAGAGCCGGGCATAGCGTATCTTGCTCCCTGGTCATCGAAACATCAATACCAACCCAACTAGACGTAGGCCTTACCTTCACCGTAAGGGGCCGAACTAGTATAAAACCTCTCATGTCCCTTGTCCCGATTAACCCCTTCAAGCTTCCTAGTTGCGATGGCTCCACAACTAAGTCCTTTCACGAGGACATCTGACGTGAAAATTCCACGACACACCCCGTAAGGCGGTTGCTGCTCTTCTTTTGCCGCAGGAAAGCTAATTTCCGAAAAAAATCGTGGCGAAAGTTTCAATCCAATCGGAGTTACGGATCTCCGGGAATATAAGAAACTGTGAAAGGGCAGAATCTGGGAACGCAAAAACAGAGAGAGACGGAGAGACAGATCCAATCTCGGAGGGGCTCTTGCCCCTCCCACTCCATGGATACCATGGACCAGAGGGGAAACCCTTCTCCCATCTAGGGAGAAGGTCAAGGAAGAAGAAGAAGAAGGGGGGGGGCTCTCTCCCCCTCTCTCCCGGTGGCGCCGGAATGCCACCAGGGCCACTACAAGAAATATGTCAACTTGTGACACCACTATTGGTCACTGAATGGTCATTATTTTCCATTTGTGACCTTTTTGTGACCAAAAACTGAAGGTCAAAAGTTGACCATTGTAAACTGACATTAACAACCTTCTCTATGAGAAGGTCGTAGACGTTTATGACCAAAACAAAAGGTCGTTGAACCCATGACCTTTTGTTTTGGTCACTGGTTGTCTGCCCAGGCCACGTTGGATCCGACGTGGCAATCTGACGTGGCAAATTTGCGACCAATTGAGAAGGTCAATAATTAGAATCGGTCCGGTCCAATTGGGTGTTTTACATGGGCCAGGCCCAAAAATTCAGCCTTTTATATATATTTTTCTGTTAATTTTCGATAGCTACATGGGCCAAGCCCTACTATTTAGCCTTTTTATTTTCTGGGCCTAGGCCATTTTGCATTCCGTTGCACAACATTCTAGCCCACTATTGTTTGGGCCATAGCCTTTTTAAACCCGAAATATTACTTGGTCCAGTAGAACATGTTCGGTGTTTCTCATTCACAGATTTCAATTTTACACATTTCAATAGAAAAAAATAAATAATTCTCTATTAAATTATTAAATACAGAATCATTTGCTCAAATATTCACAACATCACATACATGTTTGCATGTCCAACAACATATACACGGTGGCAAACTAGCAACATCAACAACATCAAATATTCAAAACATGGTGGCAAACTAGCAACGTCAACTAAAACTGTGGTGCGCATCTTGAGGCTTCCTTGATCTTCTGTCATAGCACCAGCATCCTCAACAACATTAGATCTTCTGTACATAAACTATTACTGAGATACATTGGGAGTTAAATTATTGCCAATAAAAAATATTAAGACAATTATAGGTACATGCCCAAATGCTTCAGTTCATTAAACATTAAGCAAGGCATAGCAAAAATTCCAACAACTTGACAGCAACACGTTAACCTGTTGTTCATGTTAGGCAGCAACAATACTAACCTATAGGTACTATTCTATTCTACTACCACGACCATCCATTCAACTGATAGCATATAACAATACTAGTAATCCCAAACGAACTAACATCATAAGGCGGGAGAGAATAAAGGGAATCAAGACCCGATGATGATAGTGTTGACAATGATCTGATTGGAATTATCAAGCAGAGCAAAACAGCAGCATGACCATCAAGTCGCAGCCCTGAAGAAAGAAAGAACCAATAGAGTCAGCTACTTATTTATTCAGAATTGAGAGTTGAACAATCATCAGAAAACTAAATATACTGCTCAGCCAACTAAATAACACATGATTCAGTCACACATTATAATTCTGACTATAATATAACAAGAGAACTAAAGATACTACATACTTAGAACTCAACTAATAAGTGAGAATGATCAAATCTGATGCAAACAACTGATTTTATTCATTGATGTTACAAAAGGAAGTGTATAAAATAAACTGCAGCAAACAAGCTTTGATTTGCTGCTCCAAATAGAGGACCCTGGGATTGGGGTGCTGATCACATAAGTAAATAAACAGTAGTACATCTCCAAAACCTTAAATATGGCATCAACTTCTCATATCACAAAGGTAATATGTCTGAATTTATAGCATCACACACAAGGTCTAAATTTATACCATGTTCCTTTAGTAGCAAGAGCTGGTTCATGTCTAGCTTGTATTGCAGATAACTAGTACAGTTTTCACACAAAAATAGGATTGCGGTATATATTCACAGCATGTAAGAATACTTGGATTAACAGACTAATCAACCATCAACTAACACTTCACAGTACCAACTAACACTTCACAATACCAAAAAAATGGGGTGGCCCTCGCCACTTCAGATGTGCAGCAGCAATGAGGGCTTCTTCCTGTTCCACCTGCAACAGCGGTGGCGGCAGTGGCGGCAGCGGCAGCTTCTACAGATCTGAGACACAAAACAAAACACAGGTAGGAGGAATCAGAGGGAGGGGAGATGAAGAACATGGCAGGCATTTATATGATGGCAGTACATAATGTGGAGCTTGGTTCACAAGCATAACTAACCACATGTCAGGATCCTTTAAATGGCATGCACCACACTAATTAAAATAGGATACTGATTTCTACTCTTTGTAATTAGCTACTGCCGATCACGTCTACAACTTCCTAGCTCAGCGGTCAGAAGACCATACAGCGTTGCATGTAGCCGGTCGGCACACACTGATTAGTAGCAAATCAGATTGAACTTTCATAGAATGATTACACTAGAAACTAGTGAGCACTAAAGACTAATCTTAACCCACTGGTAGCAATCTAACAATAGCAACTAGTGAGCACTGAAGAAACAGCAAGAAACAGCACAATGAAATAGCTCAACCTGGTGGTGTGAGCATAGTTCCATCCAACCTGCTTGGAGAGCTGGCCGAGGAGGCGGTACCTATGCCCAGGCTGCAGCCTCGGAACCCTGCAAAACCACAAGTGACATCAACATCAAACACACACAGATGATGTACATTAAACATACAGAGCTCAAACCGAGGAATACCCAGCAAAAACACATTACTAGACCCGCTCTGTTGATGGAACTTGCCGCAGTGACAGTAGACTTTACCAACTTGGTGTAGAGACAACTATGATGGTCCAAAACGACATGTACAAAGGGAAAACACGCTTAAAAATTTCCCATGATAGGTCATAACAAGGGACTGCAAAGGCTGTAGCAAAGAGAAAAACGACGTTCACTAGAATTTCCAAATGCACACATTTGATAAACGAAACAGTTCACCATGTAGAAAATTTCAAATGAGTGTCGCAGAAATGCATGCATAACAAAGGTTTACCAACCAGATTGTACTATCAGAGTTACCAAACTACTTAAAATACGACAGAGGTTTCCCAAAACTGATGGCACACGATAGCTTTAGTATTTGATAGGGGCCAGGATCTCCAGCTGAGATCCTAACTTCTCTTCGGCTACCTTCTCGGCCTTGATGTGGAGCTTCACCAGTTGCTTTCTCCTGTCGTAGGAGATCTTGGCCTTCTCCTTCCTCTTTTCCTCCAGCTCCTGATGTCAGGACCCCGACTCGATGTCACATCGATCTAGCTTGTAACACCTCATATCACTTTGCGGCCTCACGCACGGTAACCCCACGGGTGTCGCCTTACCTTTGCCCGGGACCGTTTGCGCCTTTTGGCTCACGTATATGATAGTGTCGCTAGCATCCATATGATAAAGAGCCCAGGCTGACATGACTAGTCGTAAACCCAAAGTGGCACAGACTTACAGGGACAGGCATCCATGACCCAGCAACGAACGTGTCGGTCATCAGCAAGTGGGTCCGGGCTGTAGCACTGGGCTAGCAGGACTCCGGTAAACCGGGCTGTAGCGGGCTAACAGGACTCCGGTACTCAATGCGTGACATTTCCCCGAAGGGACAGACACAGGAACGAAGAAGGACACATGCCGGCCAGCCTAAGTGTTCCCGAGCAGTACCAAGCTACCATGGCTCAGAGGTAACACTAGGAGACATTTCCCGGTAAGAGAGGCTACTAAGGACAAACAACTAGATACTCAGATCCCACACATACCAAGCATTTCAAACATACACACAATATGCTCGATATGTGCAAATACAACAAGGCATCACAACATGACTCTATGACACAAGTACTTTATTTAAGGCTCAGAGAGCCATACATAACATACACAACGGTACGGGTCACACGACCCAGCATTCAAGTCATACAGTCATACAAACCAGCAGCGGAAGTAACTTGTCTGAGTACAGACAACTAGTAAAATAAAAGAGGCTTGGAAAGCCTAGCTATACTACGAGGTCCTTCACAAGCTCAGGATCACCACCTGGGCCTTAGCCTACTCATTGATGTCAACGTCTACGTAGAACCCATCAGAAGGGGTTGCAGCGTCTTCTGTAAAAATGTAAATTATAGCAACATGAGTACAAAGGTACTCAGCAAGACTTACATCAGATCCTACATACATGCATATTATCAAGAAAGGTTGGTGGAGTTGTTGCAGCAAGCCAGCTTTGACTCTTGGCTAGGCTAACCTACGAGACTCCAACTCGAAATGGTTTTGCGCACACGAGTCCACTACTCACCAATTCAATACACTACCGAGGATCCACCTCCGTCTTCCTACGGAAGAGCCATCCTCGGCACTCACACTTATCTTGAGGCTTTTAGTAGTTTCCATTTACTTGTCTATGAACTGTATAGGCAACCAAGTAGTCCTTTACCACGGACGCGGCTATTCGAATAGATCATGATAACCCTGCAGGGGTGTACTTCTTCATACATGTTTCCACCACTTAGCGTCTGCACACGACATGTGCTCGGCAGACTTCAAGCGAAAGCCGACGTGGGTGTAGACCACGACCTACCTAAACACTTAAGCCTCTAGTCCAGGTTTATCGCCTATTCGGGTTCCATCCGCAGGGAGTCCGGCCGAGGTTTCCCATACGGCCCCGAACGATGTGAATAGGGTTCCCGAGATACCTAACGGGTATTCGGTACACCCGGCCACGTACCTACCGCATCACAGCCCACCCCTACGGTCAGCGTTGTCCACGGCCTCCAGTAGGCTACACACACCAGAAACTACTTGCAACTCCTGGACAGAGAGCTAGGGTGAATAAGAAGTCGAGCGGGGTCATATTTCAGGGCCCAATGCATGGTAGTAGCTGATTCTTAAATCACACATACAGATCTCAGTGCTTAAGGTCGGCTTCAATGAAACAACCCACCATGTACTCCTACATGGCCTCTCATCGATACCTTTACCAAATCGTGTTCACCACACCACTCTTATTACCGACATAATCATTTCACTCTAGCCCATCACCCAGATGAACCAGACCTGACACGACTCTAAGCATAGCAGGCATAGCAAGGTAGGAACAACACATACATATGGCTCAATCAACTCCTACACATGCTAGTGGGTTTCATCTAGTTACTGTGGCAATGACAGGTCATGCAGAGGAAGTGGGTTCAACTACCGTAGCACACAGCAGTTTGAAACGCGTTGTCTTAATGCAGTAAAAGAGAGCAGGAGCGAGAACATGGGATTGCATCGATATGATCAAATGGTTGGTTGCTTGCCTGATGGTTCGATGCACTGATACGGTTCTTCGTTAGGGTAATCACGATACTCCTCGGAGGCAGATCCTGCCGCAAAGAACACCGATACACAACCATCACCAAACAATGTGCAACAATATGATGTATGCATGAAACATAGCAATATGAGTGTGTTGGGCTAATGCAGCTAAGACCAGAAGGGTTTGAACCAATTTGAATCAAAGATTCAAATTTCAAACTCAAACATGGCCCTTTAAAGTGTTTTTCCTTGTTCTGCATTAAACATCAAGTTAACTTGTTTAATCATGCATGAAAATAGTACAGATGGATAGATTGGATTTTTCTGATCATTTTTCATATATAATTTGTCTGATTTGGAGTTACAGAATAAAAGTTATGAATTTTTGAAGTTTAAATTATATTCTGGAATTTCCTATATTAGAATAATTCCAGAAAATCAATTATTGCGTCAGTCTGACGTCAGTGTGACGTCAGCAGGTCAACGGAACACGTCCGGGTCAAACCTGACAGTGGGTCCCGCATGTCAGGGTGATTAAATTAATTAAAGTTTAATTAAAACTAAACCTGTTTAATTAACAGGGCTGGGCCCCACCTGTCATTGACTCAGGGGAGTCAACCAGGGCCCACCCGTGGTCAAACCCGGGTCGGCTGCACCGGCGTTTAGCCGTCGGCGAGCCCGACGCGGCGGCGGAAGTGGTTTTGGCCGTTTCGGCCACCAAATGGTTCGCGGAGACCACCGGAGTGGAGCTGAGGACGAGCCGCAGCTCTTGGTGGAATCCGTTGGGGTCGGGGTGGCCGGAGTTGGCGCCGGCGACGACTTTGGCGGCCACCGGGGTTCGGCCGAAGACGAACTTGACGCTAGAGGGGTCGGTGAGGCTCGGGGAGTGGCTAGCTAGGTGCTAAGTGACACGGTGAGCATGATGGGCACCATGGAGTGGTCGGAGGGTGACCGGGAGCACGTCGGCGACGAGCTCCACGGCGGTGGGTGCGGTTGAGCTTCGGGAGGTTGCTACACGGCTCGGGAGCAAGAACGGAAGGAAGGGGAAGATGGCTAAGCTCACAGTGAGTGCGACGAAGCCCTTGGTGTGGCCGGAGATGGACCAGAGCGACGACGGCGTTGAAGGGGATCTCCGGCGACGGCGGTTCGGGCGAGGTCGTTGCGGTGGACTCGGGCGTTGCGAGCGCTCGGGGCTCGGCTTGCTCGATGGAGTGGACAGCAGCGGAGCTCCTGGACACGATGAGAGGACGCACGGGCGGCGGGGAGCACGGCTACGACGAAGGCACGGCGATGGTGGCGTCGGCCATGGCGGGGGAGCGCGAGGGGGAGGAGCTGGAGAGGAGAGGGGGTGTCTGGGGGGTTCGGGGGAGCGAGGGAGGCCGGTCCACAACGTCACCGGGCGAGGGGAGCGCGAGGCGGCGAGCAGGTGCGTGGCGCGCGCTGCGGTCGCCGTCGGGCACCTGCCTGCCTGCCTGGCCGGCAAGCAGCTCGCTGGAGCGGCGCTGGGCTGGGCCGGCAGGTGGGCCGGGTGCTGGGCGCCAGGTAAGTTTTTTTCCATTTCTTTCTGTTTTCTGTTTTTTTAATACTTCTGCAACTTTGTTGAATTAAATAAAATACTTAGGCAACTCCTAAAATCACCAAACTACTCCTGGTCCATAGTTGGATTATTTCCAACATGAAACATTTTAGTTTGGAGATATTTGAGCAATTAAATATTTTATATAATTTTAAATGCCCAAATTCAAATATTTATGATTTAATTCAAAAACCCTAGGATGGCCTAGGAAAATGTGCACCACTTTTGGCAGAGGTTCTGAACCAAGACAAAAATGATGGGCATTTTAGAAGGGCATTTCAGGTTCATTGAAAAAGTTTTTAGTAAACCCTAATTGGATTCAGAGGGGACTGGGGGTTCTGTCATCCCCATTTCAGGTTTCTGATGAAAGAGTAAACATGATGCAACACTCTAATGCATGGCTAACTAGGATGTGACACCTGAATACCAGGCCAGATAGTGATGAGAAACGGTATGCACAAACATCAGCTCATAATGAACAAAAATTGGCAACAGCGGATGTACTGTACTGATAACATTAGACTAGAAGAGCCTCAGAGATCTTGGTGGTTAAGATCATCAAGTGGGATAAACCCGTTAAGAGTAGAAAATACTTTGGTAACATCACAGGCTCAAAGGAAAATAAAAACCAGGAAACTATTGAATGAATTAAAACCCAAAACAGAGCAAAATCTCTTAAAGAGCACAAAATGGCATGGTCTGTCAGAAGTAGCTGGTTGTGATAATCATGAAGTATCAGTGGGAATCCGAACGATTTTCTTCATCACGTAGAAGCATGCAAAAGACCCAATGTAACACAAAGAGCAACAAGGTTGCGACCAACACAAGGAGTGCATGTACGGCCAGTCATAAAGCGGTGCAAAGGTAATACAGGAGATGCCATCATCCATCATAAGAGCAAATGTAATCCGAACGATTTTCTTCATCACCCGGAATCATGCAGTTCAACCCAACAGAACACAATGAGCAATAAGGTTCATAACAAATGAAGGAATGCATGTACAGTCAGTCTAAAGCAGTAAAAATGTGCAAATGTACTTCAGGAGATGGCGTGACCCGTCGATTTTCTTCATCACCCAGTTAATGCACATCTCATCAGCCAGTAGAACACAAAAAAGAGGATACAAAAAGTACCGCTAAGAGCTTTGCAAAAAATCAAAGGAAAGTATTTGCTCAATAATAAAGGAGTACATATGTAGTCCAAGAGATGGCATGATCCGTCAGAAGTAGATGGTTGTAATAATCATGAAAAATCAGTGGGAATCCGAACGATTTTCTTCATCACCCAGATCATGCACATCTCGGCCAGCAGATCATACATCAACTTGTCTGGAACCATGGTTAGTGAATATTTCATTCCATGGTTCCACTGTGCTGTTAGTTTTAGCTGCTACTGATATACTATGGTCAGGACATTTGGCACTTAATTTGGTACATTCCTGATCCAAATGGTAAGCTGTAAGCATATGCCATATTGACAGATTTAAAATTGGAGATGATCCCTTTGTTCACGGTTGCAAGAATCCGCAGGGTATTTTCACTAACATGCAAGATCTGAAGTGTTGTCTCCAACCAGGAAAAAAGAAGCAGAATCACCTTGTTGGGCAGCAGGATCCGGTCGAGACCATCCGGCATCTAATGCAGCACCGAGGGCCTCCAGAAATAGTTCCGCAATGCATCTACAAAAAACCACCAAGATAGAAGAGATAAGAGCATGAAATTTAGCAAGATATGTGCAAATTCACGGCTTAGATTTATCAAAGGAAGAACATTAAGGATAAAAGAAATTAAAAGAGAAGGGGAGAGGGGAGGACCAGAGTTTACCATGGAGAGGGGCAAGGTGACACTACTAGGGAAAAGCCTAGTAGCAGCGCGGGTTTTGGGCCTCTCAGTAACGTGGGAACCGGCGCTACTAATAAGGCGCTACAGCTAACGTATAGCAGTAGTGCCTGTTGACCCACGCTACTGCTATACATGAATAGCTGTAGCGCTCTTTAGAAAAGGGTGCTGCTAATATTATCTGCAGCGTTGTTTACAGGGAAGCGCTACTGGTAAGGCGGCGCTACTGCTAAATT
>NC_041389.1:300248682-300255132 GCF_002162155.2 Triticum dicoccoides
ATTTGTTTTGTATTTGAATAGGCTTTATACAATAATCTTTAGCATATCATGCACATACAAATGTAATCATAGCATATACATACAATTAGTCTCATCAAATCATGTCATCATCATAATCATCATCCAACACAAAGTGGTCTCTCGTCATCATCTCGAAAATAGTGATACAAGTCTCGGTTACTTGCAAATACGTCGTCATCCATCTAAACAATGATATACGCGAGAATAGTTATCACTTTGAGTACATGAGTTCGTATCCCTCTCTCGCATTAGCGTGAACCTAAACTAACTACTGCATGTCTCTCGGAAACCAGAAACTGGTACACCTGGGCCTGACACTCCGGCCACTCGTCGTATATATACTCCTAGAGTAGCACTTCTTCGCCATCTATGATCTATGCACATGCATCGTCACATGAGTCGATTATATGCAACATGTATAGTTGAGCAACAGAAAGAGACATACTTGGCAAAAATAGAAACAACATATCATAAGCATAAATAACAAAGTTCATCGTACCCAAAATGCCCTAACTAGAGTGATTTTCACTAGTCGAGGAGGAGGACGGTTTAATTACATCACAAATAAAGTTTCACCGTGCATAACTCAAAGTTTTGTCATACATAAAGTATGGACTAAACGGACACATATCGACAATCACTCCACCATGTCGTGCCATCCATCCATGTCAGGGAGATAGTCCTCGAGCTTAGTGAAAGGCTTCATGTCGAGACGCTGAGAGGCTATCCATGTTCGTACGTCTTCCCGCGACATTTGTCCTTCTCCGTAGAATATCCCTATTTTTTTTACGACCTCCTTCATGATGATTTGGGCAAGTTCGCGTTGGGTGTTATAGAACTCAGCTCGAAGTCGATGATCCTCGATATCTCCTATGTCCTTTGCCCATTGCAGAATATGGGCATCGCCGGATCTAGGTGACATGCGAAGGTTCTGGTGATCCCGTCTGTACTCCAGCATGTGGTGTAGGACATAGAATCCATCATTAAGAGAATCGTTCGGTTGCTGGATGCAGCAGAAGTTGGTCCTATGGCTGAAGGCGACCCTGTCGCCCCTTCTCTTCTTGTCCCTGACCTCTCCACCCCTTGCTTGGTAGTAAAACATAGCACTGTCAAGAACATCCTTGATGTGGGTGTAATCCTTTTTGTGAATGTTCTTCGACGAGTCCAAGTAAAGAGCGTGGGAGAATCGGGGGTAGAGGATGATGAGGATGGCGCGCCCGCCGCTGCACAAAATAAGTACACCTCAAATTAATTAGCCTCCACTATGCAAATGAATGATTGAAATCGAAGGAAGGATAGTAGCGCAGATGACTTACACGGGATGATAAGGCACGAGAATCGCCTCCTTGTCCTTATTGGCGAGCATGAAACTGACGATGTAATCCCTCACGTATTCACCGTGCTTTGCGCAGACTCCCAAGAAGCCCTCGTGCATGTAGTACGGGTCAGCAACACAGATATGAGATATCTGCTCAACCCCGATGATGTAGTTCATGTGCAGCAAATGGATGCGTCTCTAACTCCATAGAGATTACTTCTCAATACAATTTCTTTCAAATTGACAAACGTAAAATCCAGCTTCTTCACGTGAAACATGTCGAATATGTAATCGAATGGAGGAAGAACTTATCCGTGGGGAAGCTGGCGACGTACCACATTTGCCGCGGAATGTTAACCACGTAGAGTGGGTATCCTGGATCTTTCGAGGCGATGAGGCCTTTCTCTACCCGCAGCACATCGTCAAGAAGTCTCCTTAGATCGCTGAACCTAGCCTGTAGCGCTGTTGCAGGTAGGATTGGTTGACCGGGGATATGCCATTTATCCGCGTCGGGGATATCTATACGGTCCTGAAGCCGAGGCTGCTGAGGCGGCTGGATCATAGAATCAGCTTTTTTGCCTTTCCTCACTCTCTTCCTAGACTTCTTTACTACCAGAAGGTCGTCCATAATACGTTGAGACGGCCATTCGGGCACCGACTCATAACGATCAAACCCTGAGGAGGTGCCAGTATAGACATACTGTTCAGCACCATCATCATCCTCATCCTCATCCATGGCAACGTCATCAACGACTAATGGAGCCTCCTCCTTACCCCGTCCGCTATCACCCAACCCGACACCCGACGCTAATTGGGTAGGTGGGGTGTTGATGTTCATACCTTGCTGAGGCTGCGTGCTCGTGGGTGTGCTCCCGACCGCCTCCAGACGAAGCAGACTCTTTGGCCATAACAGGACCCACCCATTGCAACAATCACCAAGTCGCCGTGTGGTCTCGTTGTCATCCCCCACTAGTATTAGAGGAGGCAAATTCTTATGGCCCGGTTTGACACTGGCCATGGAAATCTTGAAGATGTTCGGGGGGATCGGTCGGCTGTGGAACAACGGTTCCTTCGGCTCCATTATCGTAGCCTTCCCCACGTCCACCTTCTGGTCGCCGATGGTGTACAATATGGTGCACGGGGTTTCGTCAGCCTGCAAAGAAAAGTCTGTGATGTGAGACATCTGACAGGCAACGAAAACGGGAGATTATACATTTATATTGAAGGGGGCCGGTGTGACAGATACCGTGAGGGAGTCGAGCTCAGCCAAAGACAAAGTACCGCCGGGCACGTCCGTTGCGGGAGCCAATGCAGGAGCAGGTGCGGGAGCCGGTGCAGGAGCCGGTGCGGGAGCCAGTGCGGGAGCATGTGCGGGAGCCGGTGCGGGAGCCGGTGCTGGTGCAATGCTAGTCGAGCTGCTCCCCAAGAAGTCAGCAAGGGGAAAGTCCTCTGCATTTTTTTCAAGATTTTGCCTTGTCCAAGTGAAAACGGCCGGAACCAAGGAAGTAGACAAATCTGCAACCACCTGTTTTGTGGCAGCTACCGCTGTTGCGACTGTCTGAGATGATTTCTTCTCAACCACAATCTCAACCTTCTTGTCGATGTTTTCTTCAGTTAACCTCCGTCTTTCCTTTCTCTCCTCCATGGTCTCACGGTAGTACTTCTTCCACGTGGCGCCGTCTCCGACACCGTGCACGCGTCCATACGACGGTCGAGTATCCACCGGTTGTCGTTTCAGTATGTTCAATGCCCAGTTGAATGGAGTGTCCCACTTGGGCCTCGCCAATGCCTCAGACAGCGAGTCGCTTTCGGCCGCAATTTGTGCTGCTCTCTCTGCAAAAGGCACAAGGATCGATTACAAATATGACTAACGTGTGCAATCGAATTGATCAGAAACTAAAATTACCAGCAGTCTCATGAACTCCGTAATGACCGGTTTTGTCTCATAAACCTTCTTCACTGGGTCCCAACGGTGCCGGGCCCTAAGGACGTCACGCTCCTGCGGGACGGTGAACTCCGCCAATGGGTCTGGGATGCCCAGACTCGTGGCTTCCGCGTCCTCCTTGGCCCATTTGGACCTCTTTCCGCCGTAACCATGGCTTCCAAGGTGGTGGCTCCCAATGTTCCTCTCTTGAAGCCCCTTCATGTACTTAGACTTTTTTTGGCAGCTTCGGCCTCGCAAGCCTCCTTGAATATTTGAAACTTCTCTTCTGTGATTGTCGGATTATCCTTTACAATCTCGGAGTCGGGTTCCTTGTCGATGATCTTTGCTTTCACTCGATTTTTCCAGCGGCCAACGCGTCGCTAAACTTGGTCATGGCGTGTTTGTTTATCTTCTTCATTGCCGGGTCCTCATCTAGATCTTCATAATCCTTCTCATTTTGGCCCGGGAACAAGAATATCTGGTGAAACTTCTTTAGGAGGGAGCTCCTCATATTTTCTATCTTCTGTAGTTTCTCATCGTTGATGGTGGCGGTTGTCCATATGATGCAGCCTATTTGATTGCCGTATCACAAGCGCGCTTCCTCGGGTGCCTTTGGCTCAAAATTGCGGTTGTCCACCTCCGTGACCACCAGTCTAGTAGTCCTGAGTTTGTTAGGAAGTCGTTGCCTCTTTGCTTTTGGTTCTACACCGGCTCCACTCCCCGAGGCAGCGCTGGTCTCAGTCTCAGTGCCGGTCTCGAAGCCGGTCTGAGTCTCAGCGCCGGTCTCAGTCTCAGCACCGGTCTGCGTGTCGGTCTCAGTCCCTGATGTCACCGGTGGGCCCAACAACAACATTGGTTGATCATCGGCAAGGCTAAAAAATTTGTCTGCCACCCGGTAGACGTCGTCGCAATCACCAGAACCTTGTCCTTCATTGTTGCTCGCCATGTTTCCTATGATTAAATCTAGTCAATTAATTCTAGACCTAATAAAATGAATAATGACATAAAAAAGGTCTATTGTTTTGCAGGAACATTGACTCCTTCCTGGTGCGGCAAATCCCGGGCACTTGATATGTCCTAGTTTGTAGCACAAGTCATGCCGAAATTCACGGAAAATTTCGGCATGACCTTTGCCAAAAAGTGGACAAATCGAGAACCTGAAATTTGCCGGAACAGAAATGAATCAACATTCCGGCAAAACATAGGCCACTCAGCATCATTCCCTGGAAACAACAAAGCCACTTGGGCACAATCGAACAACTTCATTGAAAAGATATAACATGACCACTTCAACAAAAAGATATAATCAACAATAAAAGTCTAGGAAGGGATCATCTTTAAAATAAAAATTTCCTAAATTCTTTTCCTTGAAAATTAGTGGTCTTTTCAAAAATCAAAAACCTTTGCAAAATGACCTCACTAAACACTTCTCTGCCTAGGACAGAACCCAAATTATGTTGATCTAGCTATTCCTATCTCTCACACAAACACACATTATTATATCTAACCCTTCTCTACCTAAGATAGAACCCAATTAAATTGCAAAGGAACTCCATTTCTCTAACCCTTCTGACCTAACGCTCTAAAATAAAAATTTCCTCTAACCTAGCCAACCTACTTAACCTCTTGTTAATCCAACGAACCTAATTAACCTACCTATTTAACCTAGTTAGTTAATCTAGTTTACCTAGATAATTAACCTAATTAAACTAGTTAACGCAGCTAGTTCTCTGTCAAAGCCCTAAATAAATTTTTGCACTAATTAACCTAGATAATTAACCTAATTAAACTAGTTAACCTGACTAGTTCTTTTTCAAAGCCCTAACTAAATTTTTGTACTAACCTAGATAATTAACCTAATTAAACTAGTTAACCTAACTACTTCTCTATCAAAGCCCTAACCAAATTTTTGCCCTAACCTAGATATTAACCTAATTAAACTAGCTAACCTATGCATGACAGAGAGAGGAGGGGTGGAGGCTTACAGAGGATGGCTCCGGTGGTGGCGAGGGAGGCAGTGGTGGTGAGGGAGGCAGGGGCGTCTCCGGTGACGGCGAGGGAGGCAGTTGTGGCGATGGAGGATCCGCTGGCGTCGACGGCGGCTCCGGTGGCGTTGATGAGGCCGCACGGCTCTGTGGCGTTGGGGGCGGCTCCGGTGGCGTCAACGGCGCACGGCTCTGGTGGCGTCTACGTCGGCAGGAGACGGTGGTGAAGTGGGGCGACGGCGAATCGGGGAGACGGCGGCGGGGTGGGTCGAGGGATTTGGGGGAGAAGTGGTGGCCGGGGGGAAACGGTTTTTTGGTTAAGTCAAACCTAGCGGTAGCGCGTTTAGCAAAACACGCTATAGCTAAGATAGCTATAGCGGTTTTTACAAAATGCGTTGCTGCTATAGCTATGTAATTTTCTTCCATTTTTCAATTTCCTTTTCTGTTTCTATAGCGGGGGTCTAGGACACGCGATGCAGCTACGTTAGCTATAGCGCCTCTTACGAACACACGCTACTGCTATGCCTTCCTTTGTTTTTTCGCTTTTTCATTTATTTTGCTTACATTTTATTTTTTCCTTTCTCCTTTTTCTATTTCTTCCATTTACATTTACTTTTCTATTTGTTTTTCATCTTATTTTATTTCCATTAGTAGTAGCGCTCTTCGTAGGAAACGCGCTACTACTTATGCCCTAGCGGTAGCGCGCTTCTTCCAAGCCCGCTACTGCTATGTGTAGCCTATCATTCTAGCAATGGGAATATTAGTAGTAGCACTTTTGCCACTACACGGGCTACTGCTAAGGTTGTATCTGTAGCATGGTTTTTTCTCAATCGCTACTGCTATCTAGCACTAGCGCCCTTTTTTGACCCGCGCTGTTGCTAAATTTCTGCGTATAAGGTTTTCCCTAGTAGTGTGAGAGACTTGGCAAGGCAATGGGGACGTGAGATGGGGGAAGTCGAAGAAGCAACTATGGTAACCCCTCCTCACGCTTGTCGACGATGTACGCGCACCCACAGGGGAGATAGACGAGAACGACCTCAGCCTTGGGGTCAGAAGGATATGGAGGAGGGCGTCTGCAGGGGGCGAGGTCGACGGCGGGGTGGTGCGGCCGCCGTGGGCGAGGACAACGGCGGGGAGGGGGCGGCTGCCGTGGGCGAGGATGACGGCGGGGTGGTGGCGGCCGCCGTGGGCGAGATCGACGG
>NC_041389.1:300255434-300288110 GCF_002162155.2 Triticum dicoccoides
GATGAGGTGTGGCTATGGGGGAACGGAGAGATGGCCGGGAGAGCGGCGACGCGGAGCAGGATGGGATCTACACGAGGCCGTCGCCAGGGTTGGTGGCGTGGTGGAGGCGGCCATGAGGAGGGAAGGAGGAGAAGGCGAGGGAGGGAGGGTGCCGCCGCCGGTGACGGGAAGCTAGGGTTAGAGAGAGGTGGCGACGTCGATCTGGATCGGATCGAGATCTGAGGGAGGGAGAGGGCGGCGGATGTGGGTGTGTAGGAGAGAGAGAGGGGGCGAGAGGACGAGTGGTGCGGGTTGTGTTAGGGCTAGTTGGGTGAGACGATGGGGGGCTCAAGTCTGCCGTTAGATCCAGGACGATCGGACGGTTCAGATCGCCTACGGTAGGGTGATCCGGGGGAGACGTCCTGATTGGTTGGAGACTACGTCTGTAATTTAAAATATAGTCTCTAAGTGCTAAAAACAAAGGTGTTTATGAAGCAACTACCAATAATATTTTGCAAAATGGAACCACTAAAATTTTCACTCAAGTTATACCACATTTTATGGATGATGATAACCAACTTGTATGCATTTCCAATTGTTTTAGCCTTTTTTGGCCATTTAAACCAACTTGTACCAAGTCATGAGGATCCAGGTCAAATTTGAACTACAACAAATTCATAGTTTGCTCATTGTTTTTCCAAAAGTCATTTTTATGTACACATGTATATATTTCATCACAGAACACTATGAGTTTTGTAAGATTCCACCCGCAGCTACGAACGGTTATGCCCATGGTTTTAATCGCGTTTTGAAATGGGCATAAAGAATTAAAGAAATCAAAAAAGGAAAGCCTTTGCATTGTGTCATCATATGTGATCTAGTGTCTACGAAAAAACAAACTTCTAACACGATAAATACCTTTAAAAAGTCTGCTCAAATAGCATAGTCTGCTCAAATGGTCAACCTTATGGTGAGATTCTTGGCATAGTCTACTCAAATGACCTCATATCGTGCACAACGGTGCATCCTGGAATGGCAAACAATTTTGCCTAAGGAATTTTTTATTTTCTTTGGACGAAAAATCAGTTTTCCATTTTTTCGATTGCCCAAAATGAGTTTTTTTTAAGGACCTACCATATATTTGTTGCAAAATTGTACCAAATCATTTTTATAAAAAACTAGGCCATATTTAATGCACAATTGACCAAATGGTTGGGTGTCAAAAGATTTGATCCACCTCTAGTGAAAAAGACAAATTCCCACTGATTCAGGTGGAAGCGGGTCAAATTTGAACTATAGCTACATCTTAGTTTGCTCTTTATTTTTTCAAAAATCATTTCTAGGTACATAAGTATCTATTTAATCATAGAAACACCAAAAAATTTACAAGATTCAACCACTAGCTAGGAACGGTCATTCCCGGCGTTTTCACCGCATTTTGAAACAGGCAAAAAAATTCAAAAAAAAATTCAAAAAATTGGAAAACCTCCGCATTGTGTCATTATATGTGACCAAGTTTCCAGGAAAAACAATAAACTTGTAATATGGTAATTATTTTAAAAAAAGTGTTCTCAGAAATGAGTTATCATGTGTGAAGATTCATGGCTTTCAAGCCAAATGATCAATCTTATGGCCACATTCATGGCATAGTTTGTTCAAATGACCTCATATCATGCACAAGGGTGCATCTTGGAATGACAAACAATGTTGCCTATGGAACTTTTCATATTCTTTGGACGAAAAATTCATTTTCCATTTTTTCGATTGCCCAAAATGAGTTTTTTTGTGAAGGACCTACCAATATTTGTTGCAAAATTGGACCTAATAAATTTTATAAAATACTAGACCATATATAATGCACAATTGATAAAATGGTTGGGTGTCAAAATTTTTGATCCACCTCTGGTGAAAAAGACAAATTCCCGCTGATTCAGTTGGAAGCGGGTCAAATTTCAACTGTAGCTACCTCGTAGTTTGCTATTTATTTTTTCCAAAAATCATTTCTAGGTACATAAGTATCTATTTAATCATAGAAACACCAAAAAAATTACAAGATTCAACTACTAGCTAGGAACGATCATTCCCGGCGTTTTGGCCGCATTTTGAAACGGGTATAAAAAATTCAAAAAAATTAAAAAAATTGGAAAACCTCTGCATTGTGTCATTATATGTGACCAAGTTTCCAGGAAAAATAATAAACTTGTAATATGGTAATTATTTTAAAAAAGTGTTCTCGGAAATGAGCAATCATGTGTGAAGATTCATGGCTTTCAAGCCAAATGATCAATCTTATGGCCACATTCATGGCATAGTTTGTTCAAATGACCTCATATCGTGCACAAGGGTGCATCTTGGAATGACAAACAATGTTGCCTAAGGAACTTTTCATTTTCTTTGGACCAAAAATTCATTTTCCATTTTTTGAGTGCCCAAAATGAGTTTTTTTGTGAAGGACCTACCATATATTTGTTGCAAAATTGGACCTAATCAATTTTATAAAATACTAGGCCATATATAATGCACAATTGACAAAACTGTTGGGTGTCAAAAGTTTTGATCCACCTCTGGTGAAAAAAACAAATTCCCGCTGGCTCAGTTGGAAGCGGGTCAAATTTGAACTGCAGCTACCTCGTAGTTTGCTCTTTATTTTTTTTCAAAAAATCATTTCTAGGTACATAAGTATCTATTTAATCAGAGAAACACCAAAAAAATTCCAAGATTCAACCACTAGCTAGGAACGGTCAAGCCTGCCGTTTTGACCGCATTTTGAAACGGGCATAAAAAATTCAAAAAAATCAAAAAATTGGAAAACCTTCGCATTGTGTCATTATATGTGACCAAGTTTCGAGGAAAAATAATAAACTTGTAATACGGTAATTATTTTTAAAAAGTGTTTTCAGAAATGAGCTATCATGTGTGAAGATTCATGGCTTTCAAGCCAAATGATCAATCTTATGGCCACATTCATGGCATAGTTTGTTCAAATGATCTCATATTGTGCACAAGGGTGCATCTTGGAATTCCAAACAATGTTGCCTAAGGGAGTTTTCATTTTCTTTTCATGGAAAATACATTTTCCATTTTCCGAATGCCAGAAATGAGTTTTTTTTGTGAAGGACCTACCATATAGTTGCAAAATTGGACCTAATCAATTTTATAAATTCCTAGGACATATTTAATGCACAATTTACAAAATGGTTGGGTGTCAAAAGTTTTTATCCACCTCTGGTGAAAAAGACAAATTCATGTCGATTCAGGTGGAAGCAGGTCAAATTTGAACTGCAAGTGCCTCATAGTTTGCTCTTTATTTTTTCAAAAAATCATTTCTAGGTAAATAAGTATCTATTTAATCATAAATACATGGTTTGATGGCGAGACATCGAGGTATGGACGATGGCCGAGGGCCCCAACTCTAGAGCGATTAAGCTCGCATGCCCGCCGCATGGTCACCGCGTGACCGTGGCGTTGCCATGCGTTCTGGGCGGCCTAGGCATATATAGTGGGTTGGGCACTCCCCAGGTAGGTGCTAGGAAGAAAATTATAATATAACATTCTCGTGAGGAGACTGAACTATGCTCAAACATGAATTAGCAGCCAAGTGTTAGATTAGCGGTACGGGAAATGCACATGGCGAATGGGTGTGGGTTTTGGCTGAGGATGATCATATACTAAGAAGAATGTCTTCATAAATTTTTAGGGAAATCAAGAATATATAAATAACACTTCCTTCACAAAGTGTTGCTTTGAACAGAATAGGAAAATGAATATTGTTGAGTTATTTTTGAACTAGGCAAGGAAGGTTTTTGACATATTTGATGAAGACATGATCCAAACAATTTATGAGAATTTTTTGGGAATTTTTGGGATAACATAAATATAGGTTGCTTCACAACCTAGGGAAAAAATTGACACATGGACATGACACATAGGCAAAACTGATGAGATGGCGCCTAGTCATCACAACCCACCACAATCTACAAGGCTATGACCATCTATATTGGTCGTTAACAACCAGAAATAAGGCAGCGGACCAACACTGTTTGCTTTATGACCATTTTGTGTAAGGAAATTACGACCTTTCTGACCAAAATGGTCGCAATGGTTTAGGGTTTGGAGCCCCCCGAACAGCTTTTGACCAATTGGTCTCAAATGGTCATAGATCTATGACCAATTCTTCCAGGGCACTGACAGAAGGTCACTAGTTGACATATTTCTTGTAGTGGGCCATCATCATCACCGCAATCTACACCAACACCTTCATCATCTTCACCAACATCTCTATCACCTTCCCCCATCTATCTACATCGGTCCACTCTCCCGCAACCCACTGTACCCTCTACTTGAACATGGTGCTTTATGCTTCATATTATTATCCAATGATGTGTTGCCATCCTATGATGTCTGAGTAGATTTTCGTAGTCCTTTCGGTAATTGGTGAATTGCTATGATTTGTTTAATTTGCTTGTGGTTATGTTGCTATCCTTTGGTGCCCATCATATGAGCGCGTGCGTGGATCACACCATAGGGTTAGTTGTATGTTGATAGGACTATGTATTGGAGGGCAAGAGTGACAGAAGCTTCAACCTAGCATAGAAATTGATGCATACGGGATTGAAGGGGGGACAATATATGTTAATGCTATGGTTGGGTTTTACCATAATGAACGTTAGTAGTTGCGAATGCTTGCTAATAGTTCCAATCATAAGTGCATAGAATTCCAAGTCAGGGATGACATGCTAGCAGTGGCCTCTCCCACATAAAACTTGCTATCGGTCTAGTAAAGTAGTCAATTGCTTAGGGACAATTTCACAACTCCTACCACCACTTTTCCGCACTCGCTATACTTACTTTATTACTTATTTACCTAGACAGCCCCTAGTTTTTATTTACGTGCTCTTTATATTCTTGCAAACCTATCCTATCACACCTACAAAGTACTTCTAGTTTCATACTTGTTCTAGGTAAAGCGAATGTCAAGCGTGCGTAGAGTTGTATCGGTGGTTGATAGAATTTGAGGGAATATTTGTTCTACCTTTAGCTCCTCGTTGGGTTCGACACTCTTACTTATCGAAAAAGGCTACAATTGATCTCCTATACTTGTAGGTTATCAAGACCTTTTCTAGCGCCATTGCCGGGGAGTCATAGTGTGGGGTGAATATTCTCGTGTGTGCTTGTTTGCTTTATCACTAAGTAGATTTTATTTGTTGTTCTTAGTTGTTCTCTATCTTTAGTTATGGATATAGAACACGAAATACCAAAAAAAATTAGGTGTACTTGCTACTCATGGAGATGGGGAACCTCCTAAAACCCTTGATGTTCATTATGTGAAAGATATTATGTACTACTTTGATAATCCTGAGAAAAACCCATTCAATTATGTTATGGGAGACATCTGGATCAACGTGAATACTTTAGGGATTATCGCTTGACACAAAAAGGGAAACCATTATGGGATCAAATTTATATGTTGCATTGGTATGCTCAACAACTATCTTGAGATATGGTTATACTTTTTGCTCTAGGATGAAGGCTCCACACCTTCCCTTTTCATGTAGATTTAATGATAATAAAACCTTGGCTTCTTATGCCAATGGTATATATGATTATTAGGATGTGGAACAAATAGAAGAATTCGGTGCTTTTATGGGTGCTTATGAAATTGAATCTTTGTTTAAAGAGTGTGAAAATATTGATGATGCTGTTTACAAACCTAAATTTTTTGCTATACTTAGATATTGTTCTGAGAATTATGAATACAATGCCGATATTGATGTGTTTGTTGAGAAAGTCTCCGCTGTCCAAGAAGAGACTAATATTTTGCAGGAATCTATGGAAGAAGAAATTGATGAAACTGTGAGCTCATTGGATGAAAAAGATGAGGAGGAGAGCGAAGAACAAAAGGAGGAAGAGTGGATTGATCACCCGTGCCCACCTTCTAATGAGAGTAACTCTTCAACTCATACATTGTTTAATTTTCCTTCGTGCTTACCGAAGGATGATTACTATGATGATTGTTATGACCCCGTTGATCCTTTTGAAATATCCCTTCTTGATGATGCTTGTGGGCAAGATGCCAATATGAATTATGCTTATGGACATGAACTTGCTATAGTTCCTTATGTTAAACATGAAATTGTTTCTATTGCACCCACGCATGATTGTCCTATTATCTTTTTGAAATCTCCCTACTACACTATATCGGAGAAGTTTGCCCTTATTAAGGATTATATAGATTGGTTGCGTTTTACTACTACACATGATGATTTCGATAGATATAATATGCATGTGCTTGCTGCTCCTACTTGCAATTATTATAAGAGAGGAACTATATCTCCACCTCTCCATGTTTCCCATACGATGAAATTGCAAGAAACTATTTATACTATGCATTGGCCTTTACTAGGTGTGCATGGATTGTTCTTTTATGACATGCCGATGCATAGGAAGAGAGTTAGACTTTGTTTTTGCATGATATATGCTACTTTGTGCTCACTACTAAATCACAAATCATTGTTAATTAAAATTGGCTTTGATATACCTTGGGATCCGGGTGGATCCATTACTTGAGCACTATATGCCTAGCTTAATGGCTTTAAAGAAAGCGCTGCTAGGGAGCCAACCTGGAAGTTTTGGAGAGTCATTTATTTCTGTTGAGTGCTTTTATATAGTCTAAAAACACAAAAATAAAAAGGGAACCCAAAACTATTCAAAAAGGAAAGTGAAAGTGAGAAAGACAAGCATTGTTGAAGTGGGGGAGCTCCTTGAACTTTGTTAATGCTCACGGAAACTTTGTGAATCTTAATTATAGAAACTTTTCATCAAAAATAATTATCCCCTTGTACAATTCCATTGTATTATAAAAATAATGTGCCAAGGTTTGCCTTTAGGATGTTTAGATTCCTTGTTGGTTTGTACAGTGCAGGACAGAAAGTTTGGCTGTAGTGCACGATTTTACATTTTTTACTGGAACGTCAAACTGTTCTCAAACTTCTTGGAATGTCTTTATAATCAAACTTTTTATTTTTCCTAATTTTGGCAGAATATTTCAGGCACCAGAAGTATGGTGAATGTTCGGATTACTACAGACTGTCCTGTTTAAGACAGATTCTGTTTTTGATGCATAGTTTGCTTGTTTTAATGAAACTATCAATTTCTATCAGTGGATTAAGCCATGGAAAAGTTATATTACAGTAGATACAATTCAAAAACAAAATGTGAAATGGTTTTCAATAGTACTTAGAGTAGTGATTTGCTTTATTATACTAACGGATCTTACCAAGTTTTTGTTGAAGTTTTGTGTGGATGAAGTGTTCGAAGATCGAGGAGGCCTCGATATGAGGAAAAGGAGGAGAGGCAAGAGCTAAATATTGGGGATGACCAAGGCACCCCAAGTAAATATTCAAGGAGACTCAAACGTCTAAGCTTGGGGATGCCCCGGAAGGCATCCCACCTTTCTTCAACAGGTATCGGTATGTTTTCGGATTAGTTTCATTCATGTGATATGTGCAAATCTTGGAGCGTCTTTTGCATTTAGTTTTCACTTTTATTTTATGCACCATGCTGGTATGAGATAGTCCATGGTTTATTTATAGAATGCTCATTGCACTTCACTTAAATCTTTTGAGTATGTCTCTATAGAATGCTTCATGTGCTTCACTTATATCATTTGAAGTTTGGATTGCCTGTTTCTCTTCACGTAGAAAACCGCCATTTGTAGAATGATCTTTTGCTTCACTTATATTTGTTAGAGCATGGGCATATATTTTGTAGAAAGAATTAAACTCTCTTTCTTCACTTATATCTATTTAGAGAGATGACAGGAATTGGTCATTCACATGGTTAGTCATAAAATCCTACATAAAACTTGTACATCGCTGAATATGATATGTTTGATTCCTTGCAATAGTTTTGCGATATAGAGATGATAATATGTGGGAGGTACTAGTAAATGGTTGTGTTTAGTAAGGATATTGGTGCTAAGGTTTGTGATTCTCGAAGCATGCACATATGGTCTCCTAACTATGTAACCAAACTGGTGTGCATTGTATTTTGATTGTTTATCTTTGCATGAAGGTCAGGGGCGCGCAATGGTTAACTCCTACCAACCTCCTCCTAGGAGCATGCATAGTAGTACTTTGCTTTGAGGGCCAATAAACTTTTGCAATAAGTATATGAGTTCTTTATGACTAATGTGAGTCCATGGATTATACGCACTCTTACCCTTCCATCATTGCTAGCCTCTACGATACCGTGCATTGCCCTTTCTCACCTCGAGAGTTGGTGCAAACTTCGCCGGTGTAGCCAAACCCCGTGATACGATACGCTCTATCACACATAAGCCTCCTTATATCTTCCTCAAAACAGCCACCATACCTACCTATTATGCATTTCCATAGCCATTTCGAGATATATTGCCATGCAACTTCCATCATCATCATATACATGACTTGAGCATTCATTGTCATATTGCTTTGCATGATCGTAAGATAGTTGGCATGATGTTTTCATGGCTTGTCCGTTTTTTGATGTCATTGCTATGCTAGATCATTGCACATCCCAGTACACCGCCGAAGGCATTCATATAGAGTCATATATTTGTTCTAGATATCGAGTTGTAATATTGAGTTGTAAGTAAATAAAGTGTGATGATCATCATTATTAGAGCATTGCCCCAATGAGGAAAGGATGATGGAGACTATGATTCCCCCACAAGTCGGGATGAGACTCCGAACTTTATGAAAAATAAAAGAGGCCAAAGAAGCCAAAATAAAAAAAGGCCAAAGAAGCCCACCAAAAAATAAAAAATAAAAAAGAGAAAATAAAAAAATGAGAGAAAAAGAAAGAAGGGGCAATGCTACTATCCTTTTACCACACTTGTGCTTCAAAATAGTACCATGTTCTTCATATAGAGAGTCTCTTGAGTTATCACTTTCATATACTAGTGGGAATTTTCATTATAGAACTTGGCTTGTATATTCCGATGATGGGCTTCCTCAAATGCCTGAGGTCTTCATGAGCAAGCAAGTTGGATGCACACCCACTTAGTTTCAGTTTGAGTTTTCATACGCTTATAGTTCTAGTGCATCTGTTGCATGGCAATCCCTACTCCTCGCATTGACATCAATTGATGGGCATCTCCATAGCCCATTGATTAGCCGCGTCGATGTGAGACTTTCTCCCTTTTTGTCTTCTCCACACAACCTCCACCATCATACTCTATTCCACCTATAGTGCTATATCAATGGCTTGCGCTCATGTATTGCGCGAGGGTTGAAAAAGCTGAAGCGCGTTAAAAAGTATGAACCAATGATCCTTGTGTTAAGAAAAGGGAGCATACAAGACTATATGATTTTGTAGGGATAGCGTTCTTTAGCATTGATATTTTGAAAGACATGATTGCTTGTTGGGATGCCCGAATTATTATTGTTTTTATGTCAAATGATAGACTATTGCTTTGAATAACTTGTATCTTAATATTCATGCCATGATTAGATTACATGATCAAGATTATGCGAGGTAGCATTCCATGTTAAAAATTATCTTTTTTTTATCATTTACGTACTCGAGGACGAGGAGGAATTAAGCTTGGGGATGCTGATACGTCTCCGTCGTATCTATAATTTTTGATAGTTCCATGCCAATATTCTACAACTTTCATATACTTTTGGCAACTTTTTATACTATTTTTGGGACTAACATATTGATCCAGTGCCCAGTGCCAGTTCCTGTTTGTTGCATGTTTTATGTTTCACAGAAACCCCATATCAAATGGAGTCCAAAGGGGATAAAATAGACGGAGAATATTTTTGGAATATTTATGATTTTTGGGAAGAAGAATCAATGCGAGAAGGTGCCCGAGGGGGCCACAAGGCAAGGGGCGTGCCCCTGACCCTCGTGGGCACCGCATAAGGCGGTTGCTGCTCTTCTTTTGCCACAAGAAAGCTAATTTCCGGAAAAAAAATCATGGCAAAAGTTTCAATCCAGTCGGAGTTACGAATCTCCGGGAATATAAGAAATGGTGAAAGGGCAGAATCTGGGAATGCAAAAACAGAGAGAGACAGAGAGACAGATCCAATCTCAGAGGGGCTCTCGCCCCTCCCACTCCATGGAGACCATGGACCAGAGGGGAAAACATTCTCCCATCTAGGGAGAAGGTCAAGGAAGAAGAAGAAGAAGGGGGGCTCTCTCCCCCTCTCTCCCGCTGGCGCCGGAACGCCGCCGGGGCTATCATCATCACCGCGATCTACACTAATGATAACCCACAAGTGTAGGGGATCGCAACAGCTTTCGAGGGTAAAGTATTCAACCCAAATTTATTGATTCAACACAAGGGGAGCCAAAGAATATTCTTGAGTATTAGCAGTTGAGTTGTCAATTCAACCACACCTGGATAACTTAGTATCTGCAGCAAATTGTTTAGTAGCAAAACTTGTATGATAATAAAGGTAACAGTAGCAAAACTAAAGATAAATGTTTTGGGGTTTTTGTAGTAGTTGTAACAGTGGCAACGGAAAAGTAAATAAGCTAAGAACAATATGTGAAAAGCTCGTAGGCAATGGATCAGTGATGGATAATTATGCCGGATGCGATTCCTCATGCAATAGTTATAACATAGGGTGATATAGAACTAGCTCCAATTCATCAATGTAATGTAGGCATGTATTCCGTAAATAGTCATACGTGCTTATGGAAAAGAACTTACATGACATCTTTTGTCCTACCCTCCCGTGGCAGCGGGGTCCTAGCGAAAACTAAGGGATATTAAGGCCTCCTTTTAATAGAGAACCGGAACAAAGCATTAGCACATAGTGAATACATGAACTCCTCAAACTACGGTCATCACCGAGAAGTATCCCGATTATTGTCACTTCGGGGTTGTCGGATCATAATACATAATAGGTGACTATAGACTTGCAAGATATGATCAAGAACACACATATATTCATGAAAACATAATAGATTCAGATCTGAAATCATGGCACTCGGGCCCTAGTGACAAGCATTAAGCATAGCAAAGTCATAGCAACATCAATCTCAGAACATAGTGGATACTAGGGATCAAACCCTAACAAAACTAACTTGATTACATGGTAAATCTCATCCAACCCATCACCGTCCGGCAAGCCTACGATGGAATTACTCACGCACGATGGTGAGCATCATGAAATTAGTGATGGAGGATGGTTGATGATGACGACGGCGACGAATCCCCCTCTCCGGAGCCCCGAACGGACTCCAGATCAGCCCTCCCGAGAGAGATTACGGCTTGGCGGCGGCTCTGTGTCGTAAAACATGATGAAACTTTCTCTCTGATTTTTTTTCTCCCCGAACGTGAATATATGGAGTTGGAGTTGAGGTCGGTGGAGGTCCAGGGGGCCCACGAGATAGGAGGCCGCACCCTAGGGGGGGCGCGCCCCCCTGTCTCGTGGATAGCCTGTGAGCCCCCTGGTATTGATTCTTTCGCCAAAAATTCTTATTAATTCCAAAAAGTGCCTCCGTGGATTTCCAGGATATTCCGAGAACTTTTCTTTTCTACACATAAAACAACAGCATGGCAGTTCTGCTGAAAACAGCGTCAGTCTGGGTTAGTTTCATTCAAATCATGCAAGTTAGAGTCCAAAACAAGGGCAAAAGTGTTTGGAAAAGTATATACGTTGGAGACATATCAACCAACACCTCCGTCATCTTCACCAACATCTCCATCACCTTTCCCCATCTATCTACAGCGGTCCACTCTCCCGCAACCGATTGTACCCTCTACTTGAACATGGTGCTTTATGCTTCATATTATTATCCAATGATGTGTTGCCATCCTATGATGTCTGAGTAGATTTTCGTTATCCTTTCGGTAATTGGTGAATTGCTATGATTAGTTTAATTTGCTTGTGGTTATGTTGTTGTCCTTTGGTGCCCATCATATGAGCGCGCGCGTGGATAACACCATAGGGTTAGTTGTATGTTGATAGGACTATGTATTGGAGGGCAAGAGTGACAGAAGTTTCAACCCAGCATAGAAATTGATGCATACGAGATTGAAGGGGGACCAATATATCTTAACTCTATGGTTGGGCTTTACCTTAATGAACGTTAGTAGTTGCGGATGCTTGCTAATAGTTCCAATCATAAGTGCATAGAATTCCAAGTCAGGGATGACATGCTAGCAATGGCCTCTCCCACATAAAACTTCCTATTGGTCTAGTGAAGTAGTCAATTGCTTAGGGACAATTTCACAACTCCTACCACCACTTTTCCACAATCGCTATACTTACTTTATTGCTTCTTTACCTAAACAGCCCCTAGTTTTTTTACGTGCTCTTTATATTCTTGCAAAACTATCCTATCACACCTACAAAGTACTTCTAGTTTCATACTTGTTCTAGGTAAAGCAAATGTCAAGCATGTGTAGAGTTGGATCGGTGGTCGATAGAACTTGAGGGAATATTTGTTCTACCTTTAGCTCCTCGTTGGGTTCAACACTCTTACTTATCGAAAGGGGCTACAATTGATCCACTATACTTGTGGGTTATCAGTCGTCAGTGGGGCGGCTCTGGGGGGTGTGGACGAAGCGTCTCCGGTGGGGAGTACGAATGAGCCGCTGCAGATGCGCTGCGGTTGACGAGAGTACCGGCGAAGCAGATCCGGCACCATGGACAAGGCCGGCACTAAATGGGCTGTGGTACAGTGGTGGATGAGCAGTCTAGTTGTTTCTAGTGGAGGTGGGAGGGGTAGATGCAGCCGCAGAAGCAGATCCGGCGAGGTGGGCGCCGCTGGCAGTGAATGGGCTCAGGTACGCCAGTGGATGAGCAGTCTAGGGTTTCCAGAGGGGAGGGGTGATACGTCTCTGTCGTATCTATAATTTTTTACTGTTCCATGCCAATATTCTTCAACTTTCATATACTTTTGGCAACTTTTTATCCAATTTTTGGGACTAACATATTGATCCAGTGCCCAGTGCCAGTTCCTATTTGTTGCATGTTTTATGTTTCACAGAAAACCCTTATCAAACTGAGTCCAAACGGGATAAAAACGGATGGAGAATTATTTTGGAATATTTATGATTTTTTGGAAGTAAAATCAACGCGAGACGGTGCCCGAGGGGGCCAGGAGATAGGGGGCGCGCCCAAGGGAGGCAGGCGCGCCCTGGACTCTCATGGGCCCCCAGTAAGGCGGTTGATGCTATTCTTTTGCCACAAGAAAGCTAATTTTATGAGAAAAATCTTGGCGAAAGATTCACCCCAATCGGAGTTATGGATCCCCAGATATAAAAGAAATGGTGAAGGGGAAGAATCAGGGAGCGCAGAAACAGAGAGAGACAGAGAGATACATCCAATCTCGGAGGGGCTCTTGACCTCCCACGCCATGGGAGCCAAGGACCAGAGGGGAAACCCTTCTCCCATCTAGGGAGGAGGTCAAGGAAGAAGAAGAAGAAGAAGGGGGGCTCTCTCCCCCTTGCTTCCGGTGGCGCCGGAGCACTGCCGGGGGCCATCATCATCACTGCGATCTTCACCAACACCTCTGCCATCTCCACCAACATCTCCATCACCTTCCCCCATCTATATTTAGTGGTCCACTCTCCCGCAACCCGTTGTACCCTCTACTTGAACATGGTGTTTTATGCTTCATATTATTATTCAATGATGTGTTGCCATCCTATGATGTTTGAGTAGATTTTCGTTGTCCTATCGGTGATTGATGAATTTCTATGATTGGTTTGAGTTGCATGTTTTATTATTGGTGCTATCCTATGGTGCTCTCCGTGTCGCTCAAGCGTGAGGGATCCCTGCTGTAGGGTTTGCAATATGTTCATGATTTGATTATGGTGGGTGGCGTGAGTGATAGAAGCACAGACCCAAGTAAGTAGGTTGTTTGCGTATGGGATAAAGGGGACTTGATACTTTAATGCTATGGTTGGGTTTTACCTTAATGATCTTTAGTAGTTGCGGATGCTTGCTAGAGTTCCAATCATAATTGCATATGATCCAAGAAGAGAAAGTATGTTAGCTTATGCCTCTCCCTCAAATAAAATTGCAATAGTGATTATCAGTCTAGTAAGGTAGTCAATTGCTTAAGGACAATTTCACAACTCCTACCACCACTTTTCCACACTCGCTATATTTACTTTATTGCTTCTTTATCTAAACAGCCCCTAGTTTATATTTACGTGTTCTTTATTTTCTTGCAAACCTATCCTATCACACCTACAAAGTACTTCTAGTTTCATACTTGTTCTAGGTAAAGCAAACACTAAGTGTGCGTAGAGTCGTATCAGTGGGAGATAGAACTTGAGAGAATATTTGTTCTACCTTTAGCTCCTTGTTGAGTTCGACACTCTTACTTATCGAAAGAGGCTACAATTGATCCTGTATACTTGCGGGTTATCAAGACCTTTTTCTGGCGCCGTTGCCGGGGAGTCATAGTGTGGGGTGTGATACGTCCATTTTGCATCATGCTTTTATATCAATATTTATTGCATTATGGGCTGTTATTATACATTATATCTCAATACTTATGGCTATTCTCTCTTATTTTACAAGGTTTACCATGAAGAGGGGGAATGCCGGCAGCTGGAATTCTGGTTGGAAAAGGAGCAAACGTTGGAAACCTATTCTGAACAGCTCCAAAAGTCCTCAGACTCCACGAAACAACTTTTTGGATTTAATAAGAATTTATTAGTGAAAGAAATAGGCCATGGGGGCCACACCCTGTCCAGGAGACAGCCCCCCCTATAGGGCGCGCCCCCTATCTCCTGGGCCCCCTGGTGGGCCTCCGACGTCCATCTTCTGCTATATCATCACTTTTACCCTGGAAAAAATCGTGGGCAAGCTTACGGGACGAAACTCCACTGACACGAGGGGGAACCTTGGCGGAATCAATCTAGGGCTCTGGCGGAGCTGTTCTGCCGGGGACACTTCCCTCCGGTAGGGGTAAATCATCACCAATGTCATCACCAACGATCCTCTCATTGGGAGGGGGTCAATCTCCATAAACATCTTCACCAGCACTATCTCCTCTCAAAACCCTAGTTCATCTCTTGTATCCAATCTTGTATCAAAACCACAAATTGGTACCTATGGGATGCTAGTAGTGTTGATTACTCCTTGTAGTTGATGCTAATTGGTTTACTTGGTGGAAGATCATTTGTTCAGATCCTTTATGCATATTATTACTCCTCTGATTATGAACATGAATATGCTTTGTGAGTAGTTACGTTTGTTCCTGAGGACATGGGTGAAGTCTTGCTGTTAGTAGTCATGTGAATTTGGTATTCGTTTGATATTTTGACGAGATGTATGTTGTCTTTTCCTATAGTGGTGTTATGTGAACGTCTACTACATGACACTTCACCATTATATGGGCCTAGAGGAAGGCATGGGGAAGTAATAAGTAGATGATGGGTTGCTAGAGTGACAGAAGCTTAAACCCTAGTTTATGCGTTGCTTCGTTAGGGGCCGATTTGGATCCATACACTTAATGTTGTGGTTAGGTTTACCTTAATACTTCTTTTTGTAGTTGCGGATGCTTGCAATAGGGTTTAATCATAAGTGGGATGCTTGTCCAAGTTAGGGCAGTACCCAAGTACCGGTCCACCCACATATCAAATTATCAAAGTACCGAACGCGAATCTTATGAACGTGATGAAAACTAGCTTGACGATAATTCCCAATGTGTCCTCGGGAGCTCCTTTATCATTATTAGAATTTGTCCAGGCTTATCCTTTGCTACATAAAGGATTGGTCAACCTAGCTGCACTTTACTTACTTTATTTACTTGTTACTCGTTACTATTTATCTTATCACAAAACTATCTATTACCAACAATTTCAGTGCTTGCAGAGAAAACCTTACTGAAAACTGCTTATCATTTCATTCTGCTCCTCGTTGGGTTCGACACTCTTACTTATCAAAAGGACTACGATGGATCCCCTACACTTGTGGGTCATCAAGACTCTTTTCTGGCGCCGTTGCCGGGGAGTGTAGCGCTTTTGGTGGGTGGAACTTGGTAAGGAAACATTTATATAGTGTGCTGAAATTTTCTGTCACTTGTCACTATGGAAACTAATCCTTTGAGGGGCTTGTTTGGGGTATCTTCACCCCAACCATAAGAGCAAAGATTTTCTCCTCAACCTACTGAACTTTATGGAAATATTCACTTTGAGATACCTTCGGGTATGATAGAAAAACTGCTAGCTAATCCATTTGCAGGAGACGGAACATTGCATCCCGATTTACACCTTATCTTTGTGGATGAAGTTTGTGGATTATTTAAGCTTGCAGGTATTGACGATGATGTTGTCAAAAGGAAGGTCTTCCCTTTATCTTTGAAGGTAGATGCAATGACATGGTATAGGCTACGTGATGATACGAGATCTTGGAATTATAAGCGATTGAAGTTGGAATTTCACCAGAAGTTCTATCCTATGCATCTTGTTCATCGTGGTCGTAATTACATATATAATTTCTGGCCTCGCGAAGGAGAAAGCATCGCTCAAGCTTGGGGGAGGCTTAAGTCAATGTTATATTCATGCCCCAATCATGAGCTCTCTCGGGAAATGATTATTCCGAATTTTTATGCTCGGCTTTCTCTTGATAATCGCAACCTGCTTGATACTTCCTGTGCTGGTTCTTATATGCTGAAGACTATTGATTTCAAATGGGACTTATTGGAAAGAATTAAACGCAACTCTGAATATTGGGGTTCCGACGATGGTAAGGAGTCAGGAATGACACCTAAGTTTGATTGTGTTAAATCTTTCATGGATATCGATGCTTTCCGTGGATTTAGCTCTAAGTATGGACTTGACTCTGAGATAGTAGCTACTTTCTGTGAATCTTTTGCTACTCATGTTGATCTCCCTAAAGAGAAGTGGTTTAAATATAATCCTCATGTTGAAGTAAAAGTAGTTGCACCTATTACAGTCGAAGAAAAGACTATTACCTATAGTGATCCTATTGTACCTACTGCTTATGTTGAAAAAAACCATTTTCCTGTTAGGATAAAAGATCATGCTAAAGCTTCGACTGTTGTTCGTAAGAGTAATACTAGGACTTATACACCTCCTGAGAAAATTAATGTTGAACCTAGTATTGCTATGGTTAAAGATCTCTTGGATGAGGACTTAGATGGGCATGTTATTTCTTTCTTAGGTGAGACTGCTAATATTGGTAGACCTGATACTAAGACACATAGACCTGTCATAGGCATGCCTGTTATTTCTGTTAAAATAGGAGATCATTGTTATCATGGCTTATGTGATATGGGTTCTAGTGCTAGTGCGATACCTTATGATCTTTATAAAGAAATTATGCACGACATTGCACCCGTTGAATTAGAAGACATTGATGTTACTATTAAGCTTGCTAATAGGGATACCATCAAACCTATTGGGATTGTTAGAGATGTTGAAGTTTGGTGATGGAAGGTTAAATACCCTGCTGATTTTCTTGTTCTTGGTTCCCCACAAGATGATTTTTGTCCCATTATTTTTGGTAGACCTTTCTTGAATACTGCTAGTGCTAATATTAATTGTGAAAGGAATATTGTCACTGTTGGCATAGATGGTATGTCTCATGAGTTTAATTTTGCTAAGTTTAGTAGACAACCTCGTGAAAGGGAACCACCTAGTAAGGATGAAACTATTGGTCTTGCTTCCATTGATGTTCCTCCAACTGATCCGTTAGAACAATATTTGCTAGACCATGAAAAAGATATGTTTATGAAGGAAAGGGAAGATATAGATGAAGTGTTCCTTAAACAGGAACCTATACTGAAACATAACCTTCCTGTTGAAATTCTTGGGGATTCCCCTCCACCCAAGGGTGATCCCGTGTTTGAACTTAAACCATTACCTGATAATCTTAAGTATGCTTATCTTGAAGAAAAAGAAATATATCCTATTATTATTAGTGCTAACCTTTCAGAGAAAGAAGAAGAAAGATTATTGAAAACTCTAAAGAAGCACCGAGCTGCTATTGGATATACACTGGATGATCTTAATGGCATTAGTCCCACATTATGTCAACACAAAATTTCAGTGGAGAAAGATGCCAAACCAGTTAGAGATCCTCAAAGACGATTAAATCCCAAGATGAAGGAAGTGGTAAGAAAGGAGATACTAAAGCTCCTTGAGGCAGGTATTATTTATCCCGTTGCTGATAGTGAATGGGTAAGCCCTGTCCTTTGTGTCCCTAAAAAGGGAGGTATTACCGTTGTTCCTAATGATAAAGATGAATTGATCGCGCAAAGAATTATTACAGGTTATAGGATGGTAATTGATTTCTGTAAGTTAAATAAAGCTACTAAGAAAGATCATTACCCGTTACCTTTTATTGATCAAATGCTAGAAAGGCTATCCAAACACACACATTTTTGCTTTTTAGATGGTTATTCTGGTTTCTCTCAAATACCTGTGTCCGTGAAGGATCAATCTAAAACCACTTTTACTTGCCCTTTTGGTACTTTTGCCTATAGACGTATGACTTTTGGTTTATGTAATGGACCTGCTACCTTTCAAAGATGCATAATGGCTATATTCTCTGATTTTCGTGAAAAGATTTGTGAGGTATTCATGGATGACTTCTCCGTCTATGGATCCTCTTTTGATGATTGTTTGAGCAACCTTGATCGAGTTTTGCAGAGATGCGAAGACACTAGTCTCGTCCTGAATTAGGAAAAGTGTCACTTTATGGTTAATGAAGGCATTGTCTTGGAGAACAAGATCTCCGAGAGAGGTATTGAAGTTGATAAAGCCAAAGTTGATGCTATTGAAAAGATGCCATGTCCCAAGGACATAAAAGGTATAAGAAGTTTCCTTGGTCACACCGGTTTTTATAGGAGGTTCATTAAGGACTTTTCTAAAATCTCTAGGCCTCTGACTAATTTATTGCAAAAAGATATTCCTTTTGTCTTTGATGATGATTGTGTAGAAGCATTTGAAATACTTAAGAAAGCTTTGATCAATGCACCTATTGTTCAGACGCCTGATTGGAATTTACCTCTTGAAATTATGTGTGATGCTAGTGATTATGATGTATGTGCTGTTTTAGGGCAAAGAGTTGATAAGAAATTGAATGTTATCAAGTATGCTAGTAAGACTCTTGATACTGCCCAGAGAAATTATGCTACTACTGAAAAAGAGTTCTTAGCAGTTGTGTTTGCATGTGATAAGTTTAGACCTTATATTGTTGATTCCAAAGTTACTATTCACACTGATCATGCTGCTATTAAATACCTTATGGAAAAGAAAGATGCTAAGCCTAGACTCATTAGATGGGTTCTCTTGCTCCAAGAATTTGACTTGCATATTATTGATAGAAAGGGAGCTGAGAACCCCGTTGCAGATAACTTGTCTAGGTTAGAGAATGTTCTTGATGACCCACTGCCTATTCATGATAGCTTTCCTGATGAGCAATTAGCGGTTGTCAATGCTTCTCGGACTGCTCCTTAATATGCTGATTATGCTAATTACATTGTTGCTAAATATATACCGCCTAGTTTCACATACTAGCAAAAGAAAAAGTTCTTTTATGATTTAAGACATTACTTCTGGGATGATCCACACCTTTATAAAGAAGGAGTAGATGGTGTTATTAGACGTTGTGTGCCTGAGCATGAACAGGAACAGATTCTACGCAAGTGTCACTCTGAATCCTATGGAGGACACCACACTGGAGATAGAACTGCACACAAGGTACTACAATTTGGTTTTTATTGGCCTACTCTCTTCAAGGATGCTTGTAAGTTTGTCTTATCTTGTGATGAATGCCAAAGAATAGGTAACATTAGTAAACGTCAAGAAATGCCTATGAATTATTCTCTTGTTATTGAACCATTTGATGTTTGGGGCTTTGATTATATGGGACATTTTCCTACCTCTAATGGTTATACACATATTTTAGTTGCTGTTGATTATGTTACTAAGTGGGTAGAAGCTATTCCAACTAGTAGTGCTGATCATAACACTTCTATTAAAATGCTTAAAGAAGTTATTTTTCCGAGGTTTGGAGTCCCTAGATATCTTATGACTGATGGTAGTTCACATTTTATTCATGGTGCTTTCCGAAAGATGCTCGCGAAGTATGATGTCAATCATAGAATAGCATCTCCTTATCATCCGCAGTCTAGTGGTCAAGTAGAGTTGAGCAATAGAGAGCTCAAATTAATTTTGCAAAAGATTGTGAATAGGTCTAGAAAGAATTGGTCCAAAAAACTTGGTGATGCATTATGGGCCTATAGAACCGCATACAAAAATCCTATGGGTATGTCTCCATATAAGATGGTTTATGGAAAAGCGTGTCATTTACCTCTTGAACTTGAACATAAGGCATATTGGGCTATCAAAGAGCTCAATTATGACTTCAAACTTGCCGGTGAGAAGAGGTTGTTTGATATTAGCTCACTTGATGAATGGAGAACCCAAGCATATGAGAATGCCAAGCTTTTCAAGGAAAAAGTCAAAAGCTGGCATGATAAGAGGATACAAAAGCATGAGTTTAACGTAGGAGATTATGTGTTATTGTTCAACTCTCGTTTAAGATTTTTTGCAGGAAAACTTCTCTCAAAGTGGGAAGTTACCTACGTTATCGAGGAGGTCTATCGTTCTGGTGCTATAGAAATCAACAACTTCGAAGGCACAAATCCGAGGGTGGTAAACGGTTAAAGAATTAAACATTATATTTCAGTTAATCCTATCAATGTTGAGACTAATATTATTGAAATCGTAACCCCTGAGGAATACATAAGGGACACTTTCCAGAATGTTCCAGACTCCGAAAAGGCATAGGTATGTGGTACGGTAAGTAAAACCTACTCCAAAACAACTCCAATGGCATTTTTTATCAGTTTTGGATTATTTAAGAATTTTAGGAAGAAAGAAGTAGTCCGAAAGGGACACGAGGCCCCCATGAGAGTGGAGGGTGCACCCCCCCTGTAGGGCACGCCCCCTGTCTCGTGGGCACCTTGTGTGCCTCTCGGACTCCGTTTTCTTGCACGTTATGTATTTTGATCAGTAAAAATTCATTATATATACTCCCGAAGGCTTTGACCATCGTATCACGCAAATATCCTTTGTTTTCGTTTTGAGCTGTTTCTGTTTCAGATCTAGAGCGTCATGGCGTCTTCAAGCGCTCCCAAGGACAAGTTTTTCGAGAGGGTTATCAACCCTTATCTCAAGGAGGTGCTTCAACACCCTCAAACCATCGAGATGCGTGAGGGGGTGCTGCACATCCGCGATGTGGAGGGACCAAGGTGTACCGGGAGCGTGGAGACAAAGCTTGAAGCCGTGGAGCAGGAAGATTTCAAGTGTCAAGGGATGGTGGAGCGTGGACTCAACGCCAATCAGATGATGATCACGGAGTTCACCAACAACCACAAGCTAGATGCTAAAGTCATTGGGGAGACCATCTTCAAGCTTCAATAGAAAATCGAGCACCTCCAAGCCCAGATTTATGACCTGCAAAACCAGAACTGTTAGTATGAATATAGATTCAAGCGAATGAGTTCGGCTGCAGATTTAAGGATCCCGGAGACTCGATCATCATTTTATGATGGAGAACCTATGCCCTGGAAGACGGATGACAAGCCTACATCATCAACAATTCCTACTTCACCACCTCCGAGGACATAATCACATGGGTATGGGCACTCCCCTTGGTAACTTCCAAGCTTGGGGGAGGTGCCCCGGTATCGTATCACCATCACACTCCTATCTTTACTGCTTTATTTAGTTCGATCCTTTTAGTAGTATCTTGATCTAGTAGATTGAAGTTTTGATATCAAGTAGTTTGAGTTTTGCTTTGTGATCTCTTTATGTAATCGAGTCCGTGTGCTATCTATAATAAAGATTAGTGTTGAGTCCAGGGCTTTGCTATGTTGCTATGATCTTGAGAAAGTAGTAAGAATAAAAGAGTTCATATTGATCTTATGGATAGTGATAACTTAACACATAGAAAGTATGAGGCATAAAAATTGTTGAGAGTTGATGAACGTACTCTTGGTCATCGTTGCAATTAATACGAAGTGATAAGGAAAGAGGGGTTCACATATAAATATATTATCTTGAACATTTTTTATGATTGTGAAGCACTCATTAAGTATGACATGCTAAAGGAGTTGATGTTGGACAAGGAAGACAATGTAATGGTTTATGTTTTTCCGACATCTCAGTTAAAGTATATTGTCATTGACCTCCCAAACATGTTGAGCTTGCCTTTCCCCTCATGCTAGCCAAATTCCTTGCACCAAGTAGAGATACTACTTGTGCTTCCAAATATCCTTAAATCCAGTTTTGCCATGAGAGTCCACCATACCTACCTATGAATTGAGATAGATCCTTCAAGTAAGTTGTCATCGGTGCAAGCAATAAAAATTGCTCTCTAAATATGCATGACTTATTAGTGCAGAGAAAATAAGCTTTGTACGAACTTTTGTGGAAGTAATAAAAGCGACGGACTGCATAATAAAGGTCCACATACAAGGGGCAGTATAAAGTGACGTTCTTTTGCATTAAGATTTTGTGCATCAACCCTAAACGCGCATGACAACCTCTGCTTCCCTCTGCGAAGGGCCTATCTTTTACTTTATGTTTTTACTTTATGCTTGAGTCAAGGTGATCCTCACCTTTCCCTTTTTCATTTTATCCTTTGGCAAGCTCCTCGCATTTGAAAGATCATGATACATATATCCAATTGGATGTAAGTTAGCATGGGTCATTATTGTTGACTTCACCCAAAGGTGAATACGTTGGGAGGCAACACAATAAGCCCATATGTTTCTCAGTGTCCGGCTGAAACTCTATAACCACAAGTACTGCGTGAGTGTTAGCAATTATAGGAGACTACGAGATAGTTGAGTATGTGAGTTTGCTGAAAGGTTCTATTATTGACTCTTTCTAATATTATGATAAATTGCAATTGCTTCAATGACTGAGATTAAATTTTGTTAGTTCCCAATGAAGTTTTTGAACCATACTTGACATTGTGAATTGCTTGTCACTTGAGCATAGGAAATCATATGACAAAATCTATTTATGTTGTTGTTATTAGAATGATCATGATGCCCTCATGTCCATATTTTATTTTTATCGACACCTCTATCTCTAAACATGTGGACATATTTTTCGATTTCGGCTTCCGCTTGAGGACAAGCGAGGTCTAAGCTTGGGGGAGTTGATACGTCCATTTTGCATCATGCTTTTATATCAATATTTATTGCATTATGGGCTATTATTATACATTATATCTCAATACTTATGGCTATTCTCTCTTATTTTACAAGGTTTACCATGAAGAGGGGGAATGCCGGCAGCTGGAATTCTGGCTGGAAAAGGAGCAAACGTTGGAAACCTATTCTGAACAGCTCCAAAAGTCCTGAGACTCCACGAAACAACTTTTTGGATTTAATAAGAATTTATGAGCGAAAGAAATAGGCCAGGGGGCCCACACCCTGTCCAGGAGACAGGGGGCGCCCCCCCTATAGGGTGCGCCCCCCTATCTCCTGGCCCCCTGGTGGGCCTCCGGCGTTCATCTTCTGCTATATCATCACTTTTACCCTGGAAAAAATCGTGGGCAAGCTTATGGGACGAAACTCCACTGACACAAGGCGGAACCTTTGCGGAATCAATCTATGGCTCTAGCGGAGCTGTTCTGCCGGGGACACTTCCCTCTGGGAGGGGTAAATCATCACCAACGATCCTCTCATTGGGAGGGGTTAAATCTCCATCAACATCTTCACCAGCACCATCTCCTCTCAAAACCCTAGTTTATCTCTTGTATCCAATCTTGTATCAAAACCACAAATTGGTACCTGTGGGTTGCTAGTAGTGTTGATTACTCCTTGTAGTTGATGCTAATTGGTTTACTTGGTGGAAGATCATTTGTTCAGATCCTTTATGCATATTATTACTCCTCTGATTATGAACATGAATATGCTTTGTGAGTAGTTACGTTTGTTCCTGAGGACATGGGTGAAGTCTTGCTATTAGTAGTCATGTGAATTTGGTATTTGTTTGATATTTTGATGAGATGTATGTTGTCTTTTCCTCTAGTGGTGTTATGTGAACATTGACTACATGACACTGCACCATTATATGGGCCTAGAGGAAGGCATGGGGAAGTAATAAGTAGATGATGGGTTGCTAGAGTGACAGAAGCTTAAACCCTAGTTTATGCGTTGCTTCGTTAGGGGCTGATTTGGATCCATACACTTAATGATGTGGTTAGGTTTACCTTAATACTTATTTTTGTAGTTTTGGATGCTTGCAATAGGGGTTAATCATAAGTGGGATTCTTGTCCAAGTTAGGGCAGTACCCAAGTACCGGTCCACCCACATATCAAATTATCAAAGTACCGAACGCGAATCTTATGAACGTGATGAAAACTAGCTTGACGATAATTCCCAATGTGTCCTCGGGAGCTCCTTTATCATTATTAGAATTTGTCCAGGCTTATCCTTTGCTACATAAAGGATTGGGCCACCTTGCTGCACTTTACTTACTTTATTTACTTGTTACTCGTTACTATTTATCTTATCACAAAACTATCTATTACCAACAATTTCAGTGCTTGCAGAGAAAACCTTACTGAAAACCGCTTATCACTTCCTTCTGCTCCTTGTTGGGTTCGACACTCTTACTTATCGAAAGGACTACGATAGATCCCCTACACTTATGGGTCATCAGGGTGAATATTCTCGTGTGTGCTTGTTTGCTTTATCACTAAGTAATTTTTATTTGTTGTTCTTAGTTATACTCTATCTTTAGTTATGGATATGGAACACGAAATACCAAAAAAATTAGGTGTACTTGCTACTCATGGAGATGGGGCACCTCTTAAAACCTTCGATGCTCATTATGTGAAAGATATTATGTACTACTTTGATAATCCTGAGAAAACCCCATTCAATTATGTTATGGGAGACACGTTAGATCAACGTGAATACTTTAGGGATTATCGCTTGACACAAAAAGGGAAACTATTATAGGATCAAATTAATATGTTGTGTTGGTATGCTCGGGATCTATGATTGAGACATGATTATACTTGTTGCTCTAGGATGAAGGCTCCACACCTTCCCTTTTCATGCAAATTCAATGATAATAAAACCTTAGCTTCTTATGCTAATGGAGTATATGATTACTATGATGTGGAACAAATAGAAGAATTTGTTGCTTTTATGGGTGCTTATGAGATTGAATCTATGTTTAAAGAGTTTGATGATTTTGATGATTCAATTTATAGACCTGAAAATTTTGCTATACTTAAATATTGTTATAAGAATTATGAATACAGTTATAATATTGATGCAATTATTAAGAAAGTCTCCGCTGTCCAAGAAGAGACTAATATTTTGCAGGAAGCTATGGAAGAAGAAATTGATGAAACTGTGAGCTCATTGGATGAAAAAGATGATGAGGAGACCGAAGAACAAAAGGAGGAAGAGAGGATTAGCTACCCGTGCCCACCTTCTAATGATAGTAACCCTCCAACTCATACATTATTTAATGTCCTTCGTTCTTACCGAAGGATGATTGCTATGATAATTGTTATGATCCCGTTGATTCTCTTGAAATATCCCTTTTCGATGATGCTTGCTATGCTTGTTGCCAAGATGCCAATATGAATTATGCTAATGGAGATGAACTTGCTATAGTACCTTATGTTAAACATGAAATTGTTGCTATTGCACCCACGCATGATAGTCCTATTATCTTTTTGAATTCTCCAAACTACACTATATCGGAGAAGTTTGTGACTAGTAACGATTATATTGATGGGTTGCTTTTTACTACTGCACATGATCATTTTGATAGATATAATATGCATGTGCTTGCTACTCCTACCTACAATTATTATGAGAGAGGAACTATATCTCCACCTCTCTATGTTTCCAATATGATAAAATTGCAAGAAACTGTTTATACTATGCATTAGCCTTTACTCGGTGTGCATGAATTGTTCTTTATGACATGTCGATGCATAGGAAGAGAGTTAGACTTCATTGTTGCATGATATATGTTACTTTGTGCTCACTATTAAATTACAAATCATTGTTAATTAAAATTGGCTTTGATATACCTTGGGATCCGGGTGGATCTATTACTTGAGCACTATATGCCTAGCTTAATGGCTTTAAAGAAAGCGCTGCCAGGGAGACAACCCGGAAGTTTTAGAGAGTCATTTATTTCTATTGAGTGCTTTCATATAGTATAAAAACAATAAAAAATAAAGAGGGGAACCCAAAACTTTTCAAAAAGGAAAGTGAAAGTGAGAGAGACAAGCATTGTTGAAGTGGGAGAGCTCCTTGAACTTTGTTCATGCTCACGGAAACTTTGTGAATCTTAATTACAGAAAATTTTCATCAAAAATAATTATCCCCTTGTACAATTCCATTGTATTATAAAAATAATGTGCCAAGGTTTGCCTTTAGGATGTTTACAATGCTTGTTGGTTTGTACGGTGCAGGACAGAAACTTTGGCTGTAGTGCGCGATTTTACATTTTTTTTGCTGGAATGTCAAATGGTTTTGATTCCTTTTGCACTGTCTTTCCATATAAATTTTTTATTTTTCCTAATTTTGGTAGAATTTTTGGGGTACCAGAAGTGTGGTTAATGTTTAGATTGCTACAGACTGTTCTGTTTTTGACAGATTCTGTTTTTGATACATAGTTTACTTGTTTTGATGAAACTATCAATTTATATCAGTGGATTAAGCCATGTAAAAGCTATATTACAGTAGACACAATGCAAAAACAAAATATGAATTGGTTTGCAACAGTACCTAGAGTAGTGATTTGCTTTATTATACTAACGGATCTTACCGAGTTTTCTGTAGAAGTTTTGTGTGGATGAAGTGTTTGATCGAGGAGGTCTCGATATGAGGAAAAGGAAGAGAGGCAAGAGCTCAAGCTGGGGGATGCCCAAGGCACCCCAAGTAAATATTCAAGTAGACTCAAGCGTCTAAGCTTGGGGATGCCCCGGAAGGCATCCCCTCTTTCTTGGACAAGTATCGGTATGTTTTCGTATTCGTTTCGTTCATGCGATATGTGCAAGTCTTGGAGCATCTTTTGCATTTAGTTTTCATTTTTATTGTATGCACCATGCTGGTATGAGATAGTCCTTGGTTGATTTATAGAATGCTGATTGCACTTCACTTAAATCTTTTGAGTATGGCTTTATAGAATGCTTCATCTGCTTCACTTATATCATTTGAAGTTTGGATTACCTGTTTCTCTTTACATAGAAAACCGCCATTTGTAGAATGCTCTTTTGCTTCACTTGTATTTGTCAGAGCGTGGGCATATCTTTTGTAGAAAGAATTAAACTCCCTTGCTTCACTTATATCTATTTAGAGAGATGACAGGAATTGGTCATTCACATGGTTAGTCATAAAATCCTACATAAACTTGTAGATCGTTGAATATGATATGTTTGATTCCTTGCAATAGTTTTGCGATATAAAGATGGTGATATTAGAGTCATGCTAGTGGGTAGTTGTGGATTGTAGAAACACTTGTGTTGAGGTTTGTGATTCCCGTAGCATGCACGTATGGTGAACCGCTTTGTGATGAAGTTGGAGCACAATTTTATTTATTGATTGCCTTCCTTATGAGTGGCGGTCGGGGACGAGCGATGGTCTTTTCCTACCAATCTATCCCCCTAGGATCATGCGTGTAGTACTTTGTTTCAAGGGCTAATAAACTTTTGCAATAAGTATGTGATTTTTTTATGACTAATGGTGAGTCCATGGATTATACGCACTTTTACTTTTCCATCATTGCTAGCCTCTTTGGTACCGTGCATTGCCCTTTCTCACCTTGAGAGTTGGTGCAAACTTCACCGGTGCATCCAAACCCCGTGATACGATATGCTCTATCACACATAAGCCTCCTTATATCTTCCACAAAACAGCCACCATACCTACCTATCATGGCATTTCCATAGCCATTCCGAGATATATTGCCATGCAACTTCCATCATCGTCATATACATGACTTGAGCATTCATTGTCATATTTCTTTGCATGATCGTAAGATAGCTAGCATGATGTTTTCATGGCTTGTCCGTTTTTTATGTCATTGCTACGCTAGATCATTGCACATCCCGGTACACCACCGGAGGCATTCATATAGAGTCATATCTTTGTTCTAGATATCGAGTGGTAATATTGAGTTGTAAGTAAATAAAAGTGTGATGATCATCATTATTAGAGCATTGCCCTAGTGAGGAAAGGATGATGGAGACTATGATTCCCCCACAAGTCGGGATGAGACTCCGGACTTTATGAAAAATAAAAGAGGCCAAAGAAGCCCAAATAAAGAAAAGGCCAAAGAAGCCCACCAAAAAAATTATAAAAAAAGGGGAAAAGAAAAAAATGAGAGAAAAAGAGAGAAGGGGCAATGTTACTATCCTTTTACCACACTTGTGCTTCAGAATAGCACCATGTTCTTCATAGAGAGAGTCTCCTATGCTTTCACTTTCATATACTAGTGGGAATTTCCATTATAGAACTTGGCTTGTATATTCCGATGATGGGCTTCCTCAAATGCCCGAGGTCTTCATGAGCAAGCAAGTTGGATGCACACCCACTTAGTTTTCAGTATGAGCTTTCATACACTTATAGCTCTAGTGCATCCGTTGCATGGCAATCCCTACTCACTCACATTGATATCTATTGATGGGCATCTTCATAGCCCATTGATACGCCTAGTTGATGTGAGACTTTCTTCTCCTTTTTGTCTTCTCCACATAACCTCCACCATCATATTCTATTCCACCTATAGTTCTATATCCATGGCTCACGCTCATGTATTGTGTGAAAGTTGAAAAAGTTTGAGATTACTAAAGTATGAAACAATTGCTTGGCTTGTCATCGGGGTTGTCCATGATTAAATACTTTGTGTGATGAAGATAGAGCAATAGCCATACTATATTATTTTGTAGGGATAACTTTCTTTGGCCATGTTGTTTTGAAAAGACATGATTGCTTTATTAGTACGCTCAAATTATTATTGTTTTTATGTCAAATAATAGACTATTGCTTTGAATAACTCGTGTCTTAATATTCATGCCATGATTAGACATATGATCAAGATTATGCTAGGTAGCATTCCACATCAAAAATTATCTTTTTTATCATTTACCTACTCGAGGACGAGCAGGAATTAAGCTTGGGGATGCTGATACGTCTCCGTCATATCTATAATTTTTTATTGTTCCATGCCAATATTCTTCAACTTTCATATACTTTTGGCAACTTTTTATACTATTTTTGGGACTAACATATTGATCTAGTGCGCAGTGCCAGTTCCTGTTTGTTGCATGTTTTATGTTTTGCAGAAAACCCATATCAAATGGAGTCCAAATGGGATAAAAACGGAAGGAGAATTATTTTGGAATATTTATGATTTTTGGGAAGTAAAATCAACGCGAGACGGTGCCCGAGGGGGCCAGGAGATAGGGGCGCACCCTGGACTATCATCGGCCCACCGTAAGGCGGTTGATGCTCTTCTTTTGCTTCAAGAAAGCTAATTTTATGAGAAAAATCTAGGCAAAAGATTCACCCAAATCGGAGTTACGGATCTCCGGATATAAAAGAAACGGTGAAGGGGAAGAATCAGGGAGCGCAGAAACAGAGAGAGACAGAGAGATACATCCAATCTCGGAGGGGCTCTCGCCCCTCCCACGCCATGGGAGCCAAGGACTAGAGGGGAAACCCTTCCCCCATCTAGGGAGGAGGTCAAGGAAGAAGAAGAAGAAGGGGGGCTCTCTTCCCTAGCTTCTGGTGGTGTCGGAGCGCTTTCGGGGGCCATCATCATCACCGCGATCTTCACCAACACCTCCGCCATCTCCACCAACATCTCCATCACCTTCCCCCATCTATATTCAGTGGTCCACTCTCCCACAACCCGTTGTACCCTCTACTTGAACATGGTGCTTTATGCTTCATATTATTATTCAATGATGTGTTGCCATCCTATGATGTCTGAGTAGATCTTCGTTGTCCTATCGGTGATTGATGAATTGCTATGATTGGTTTGAGTTGCATGTTTTATTATTGGTGCTGTCCTATGGTGCTCTCCGTGTTGCGCAAGGGTGAGGGGTCCCCGCTGTAGGGTTTGCAATATGTTCATGATTTTCTTATGGTGGGTGGCATGAGTGACAGAAGCACAGACCCGAGTAAGTAGGTTGTTTGCGTATGGGATAAAGGGGACTTGATACTTTAATGCTATGGTTGGGTTTTACCTTAATGATCTTTAGTAGTTGCGGATGCTTGCTAGAGTTCCAATCATAAGTGCATATTATCCAAGAAGAGAAAGTATGTTAGCTTATGCCTCTCCCTCAAATAAAATTGCAATAGTGATTATCAATCTAGTAAGGTAGTCAATTGCTTAAGGACAATTTCACAACTCCTACCACCACTTTTCCACACTCGCTATATTTACTTTATTGCTTCTTTATCTAAACAGCCCTAGTTTATATTTATGTGTTCTTTATTTTCTTACAAACATATCCTATCACACCTACAAAGTACTTCTAGTTTCATACTTGTTCTAGGTAAAGCGAACACTAAGTGTGCGTAGAGTCGTATCAGTGGCAGATAGGACTTGAGAGAATATTTTTTCTACCTTTAGCTCCTCGTTGGGTTTGACACTCTTACTTGTCGAAAGAGGCTACAATTGATCCCGTATAATTGCGGGTTATCAAGGGGTAGAAAGGCCGATGAAGTACGAATGACGTGATGTAAGATGCTCTGGTGCTATGGAGTTAGTCATTTTTGCGGGAGGGGAGAGGAAATGGGGGTGCCGTGTGGTGGGGGGAACCGGAAGTTACCAAAGCAGCCCCGACCTATTATGTAGATGAGGGCGGTAATGTTACTGTTGTTCTCCATGCACCAATGACAAAAGGGGAATTTCGCATGCTAAAGACTAGGTGGTGAAAATTTTAGAAGGAGGCGGGAGATTTTGCCGCCCGCGGGATCGTTCGTATCCAATTTCAACTAATTTTGGACCGTGCTAGCGGGAAGGTCATGCGAGACTATGTACACGGGGCACGCGTCAGCAGTTAATAACTGGTGTGAAGTCCACCCCAGAAAAAAAGACAATAACTCGGGATGATGCGCCGATAACTTGGACGTTCACACGGGCATGGCCAATCGTACGGGTGTAGAGGCGCATTCACAAAAAAGGGATCAAATGCTCAGCCTATGTATTTCTCATGTAAATAGATAATTTAGTGCCATTGGTTATTTACTTTAAACAGAATGCATTGACGTGTTAGTGTAGAGGCGCACAAAAAGAAATGGATATTGTAGTCCCACAAAAGAAATGGATATTGTAGTCCTCTACTTAAAAGTGTTACCTCATATGATTACATAGCCTCCATTTCATAAATTGCGTACCCATTGAATTCATATATGAATATTACATATATTGCTTCATAATAGAACCTTAAATCATCCCAGACTAATGAATTTGAATGCAAGAGTAACAATGGTGCATGTACATGATAGCTACATTGGTTGTTTGAAGAAACATCACTGTAACTTTGGCATGCACAATTGAAAAGGTTTATTTAGATAGAAAAAAATGTGATATGTGAGTGTCCAATCTTTATAGCGTTAAATCAATATTGTACCTTTGGCCACGATATGAAGTAGATATTGATTTATGTTCAAGTGATGCATGTCCATGATCGCTAGATAGTGATACGTGAATGAATTGTGCAATCTCTCTCACACGCATACACATCTCATTTCCCCATGGGCATCGGAATCACACACGTGCACTTCATGTATTTCTCTCCCTCCGTCAAGGTTAGAATTCGTCTTTCTACCCCATCCTACAAGTCTCTCACACATAAACACACACGCTCTCTCTATCGAACATGCCCACCCCTTTAATTCCGCCCACCCACAGCCACTAATGTCTCAAAGGATAATTATGTCTCTCACACATATGCCTAAGGTTAACTCGAGTTCCGGAACCATATGAATACATACAATGGGATTCCAGCAGAGCACCTTTTGTTTTGAGATCTCTCTCTCTCTCTCTCTCTCTCTATCTATCTATCTATCTATCTATCTATCTATCTATCTCTATCTCTCTATCTCTCTCTCTCACACACACACGCGCGCGCGTAGACATTGTTTAAGCTTCATTTTTTTGGGCACTTGCATGCACACCGTCTGTTTATCTCCGTGATGCTTTAAGTATGCCTCACACACATCCTATCTACCTATCCCTTAATATAGATTTGGGTCACACAAACTCCTTCTCCCTACTAGCAAGATGCCCATGTGTTGCATCAAACATCAAGATGCATTTGTATGATTAGTTTATATTGTGGGAGAAAAAGATGAACGAGGGAATGCCTTATTTGCAAATGTGGAGAGGGGTGCGGGTATCTTTTTGCAAAATTGCCATAGTTTCCTTCCTATCCATCAGATATAAATCGGTTGGCCTATATTGCAGGATGGCAGTAACACCATCATCACCAACTCTGTTTTTATAAGAGTAGAGATATGTAAGTGTCACTCCCCCCCACCCACCCACCCACACACACACACTTCCCGACAGTGAAGGAGTAGGGTGACACCTCAATCTTGATACTAATCTATCAACTGGCTTCTCTCTCTCTCTCTCTCTCACACACACACACACACACTCTCGCTAGTTGTGCCTCTGTGCCTACCGCGCACACTCG